>NC_136514.1:31231614-31301614 GCF_053919585.1 Euprymna scolopes | reverse complement strand
CGGTTCCAATTCAGTTTACCTCATTATAAACAAATCTGTGTTTCGTAATATCTGGTGTATATATTACGAAGGTCATATGTAAATAAAGTATATTTGCTCTACTTTGGCTTGGCATATACAAGGAAACATATATATAACGTACACCTGTTTTGTTTCGGTTGATATGTGCAAGGAACAATATCTACCACTCATACTTAGATACCTACATGGAAAAATATATACAACGTACTACTCTCTACTTGATCGACATATCTACAATAAACAATATTTCCAACGTATACCTATCTATTTGGATTGATATCTACAAAAATATCCACACCATGCACATCTCTACTTTAGCTTGATATCTACAAGAAAGATACCTACGTTTGTAATTTGGCTTGATATAATGTTAGTTCCCGGACACCGTTATAGTATCTCCTTTGCTTATCTTGTTGATTGAAATATCAAGTGTAGATCGCATACCAAAGTAGGTTCATGAAACATAGAAAATAAGCCAAAACGAAACCCACTTATTTTTTGTAGGTGTTGTGGTAAAAATAGTATTATTTAACAGATGGTGTTGAAAGTCGAAAATCTCAAGTCACAGCAAATAAGCGTCGTGTTGTAAGAAGAAAGTTCGTATGTCTAACGAGGGTCGTTCCAAAAGTAAAGCCTATTATTATTATTATTATTATTATTATTATTATTATTATTATTATTATTATTATTATTATTAGTTTTATTCAAAAGTTTGAAAACTGAAAAGACGGTAGTGGTACTATTAAACATTTTTTTCTACATAGTCACCATCATTCTCGATGCACTTTGGCCATCGATGAACGATGGCTGTGCATGGGCATCCGGAGCTCGTTTTCTTATACGAGTATCGTTTCTCAAGTAAAACCTCACAAAGAGCTGCGAAGACGGGAATAATATCATTAAAACGAGCAACATTCCTTGCTCAATTTATTTTTCTACATAGTCATCAACATTCTCCATGCACGTTTACCAGAAATTCAATGATGCATCTCTGCTTCTGGTGCACAGGGGCGGTTTTCACACACCGTCAATATCTGCGACAGAGACATGGAACTTCCAGATCATGAATGCTTAATTTCACCATTCGGAATTTTAAAAAAAATATAAAAATAGGAAGCATTACTTTTGGAACGCCCTGTTGCAGGTTGTATTTAATATGCAAATGAATTAATTTGACTTTTTATGTTTTTGCAAATTGTTAACATTTTAATGTAGATAAATGATAAGAGTAGAAAGTGGACTTTAGGTGGGCTTTTCGCTGTCTTGTAACTATCGTTTCCTGTGTCTTTTAGTTATAGTAAATTATCTTATTAAAGATAAATGTGTGGCGTTAAGAAACTTTCAGCGAACGTCTCCTTATGCCCTGTTCTTTATAAAAAATAATCTGTTTGTATAGTACTACTAGATGAAAGAACGACCGTGAAGACAAAAACGATAAAAGACTCACGTATGTATAAAGGAGATTTAGATAATGAAAACATCACAGACTTATCTTTATCATTAAAGACATTATATTATGTCGTTAGTCTACAGTGAAACACCGGAAAGTAAAATATAGGGTGGCCCAAAAGTAGGTTTACAGTCATCAAACTATCGTTTAGTAGTAAAATATGAAAAGTATGAAATATTAAGTGCTGACGCCTCTGAGTAGCCTAATAGCCATAAAAATAAAAAATATATGGCAATTAAGCTACACAGAGGCGTCTGCACTTCATATTTCATACTTTTTCATACTTTACTACTAAACGATTGTTTAATAACTCTAAACCTACTTTTAGACCACCCTGTATTCGATTATTGTTATGAGTATTATAATGTTCGTTTATTGTGATCATTATTGTCATTTTTCAACGTAGAATGCCAGAAAGAATGTTATTAAAGCGAAAGAAATATTTACAGAGAAAATTTTTATGTCAAAATAGTTTCCAAAAATATAAACTTGGTGAAAAAGAATGTTGGAACATAAAAAAAAAATAAATATGTGACGAAGATAGATATTATGATTTGTATCTTGGTCACGTGGAGTTAATGACGTGACAAGATAGCTTGGTAATTCACATAATCAGTTTAGTTTAGAATTTGGAGTCAGACGGGTCAAGTTAACACGAAAGATATCGTCTCCGCGTTTTGGAAGCTGGGTAAAACGCAACTTTAACATACTATAAAAATTACAATACCTTGCAGCTGTGATGGGAAGTCAGAAATGAAATTATATCAAATATATATTCTATTGTTGTTTGGTTTCCTTCGAAAAGAGATGAACTTGAATAATAAGAAGAGATGATGACACAACGGAAAGAGGTATGTTATTTGCCTGTACGCTACAAATGTTAAATGTTTTATTATATGTAAAACACCCAACACGCCTACATACAACAATAGAAGAACATTCTAACCACTAGACAACACGCTGTTTATGTACACTGACAATAATCTTATACGCCCAACAGCTTCATAAAACTTAAGTAAGCCTGTTCGATCAAAAATTACGTCATGCATTTTGGTGAATTGAGACATACGGAGGTCACAGTTATCGCAGTAAGTGTGAAACTAATTCAAGATAAGACCTCATAATTGATGATATCATCAGCAAAGCGTCTTCGCATAACACGAATGGCGACAAAAACTAGACTGTTAGATATTCATGACTGAAACTCATTGGACAAATCAGAAACATAGTAAAGTTTTTGTGCACCAAATATAGTGTAATTGTAGTTGTGACATACAGGCAGATTTAATTATTACAAATAATTATCGAAATTAGTACCATGTCCAAGAGTTATGAAAAATGATGAAATGTGTGTGAATTGATTGGTATATTTGCATTGAAATAATAAGCCCAGAAAATATATCCAAGCTATTTTTTCAGTTAGGGGGGAGGCGATAATATTAATCAAAATGATATCCAAGAATAATGGAAAATAATGAATGTGGGTTAATTGATTGATGTGTTTGTAATGAAATATTCATCCTAGGCAATATATCAAAGTTATTATTTTAATAAGGTGGAGCGATAATATGTGTTTTAGGTATGAAAAATGATTGTAGAAATTAGTAATATATCCAAGAATTCTGAAAAATGATTAATTGTTAGTTAATTGAGTGATGTGTTTGTAATGAAATAATCAGCCCAGTCAAAATATCATAGATATTATTTTAGTAAGTGGAGGGGGGGGGCGATACAGTTTTAACAATAGGCTAGAATAATATGATTGTGTCTTCATTCATTCTGAACGCCCAGAGAATGCCCAGCAGCAATATATTAAATATGAATGAATTTCCACAGGTCATGCTAGTTAAAGAGAAATACAGTAGTCGGAAGAATACATATAATACAGACAACGTTTTCTGTTCGATCGGACGACGAAATAAACTGTGTACCCTTCATTTCCATTATTAGTATTTGCATTTCCATAAAAGACCTTTGCTTTACTGTATGCAAAACAAAACGTCGAAAATCTCATATGAAAATAAGATAGATTGATCCCATTATTTTTCTTTATCATTTTGTCGACAGGCGGGCTGTTTAATCCGGTGTGATATTCAAAATGAGTTTTCCAAGCGGGCAAACATTTGTCTTTTTGGATAGCGAAAAAAAAAAGAAGAAAAATCCAATTTCGATTCGACTGCAGAAGATGAACAATTATTTACAGAAAGACATCGAATATAATTAAAAGAGAAAAGAGAATATATTAATTCCACCCCCGCAATATATATATATATATATATATATATATATATATATATATATATATATATATATATATATATATATATATATATATACAGTATATATATATGCTGTATTAACAAAAGCAAGACTTCAAAAAAGGAATTGATAGCAACAAAAAGCGTATTTCATTGTAAGTTACAATTGTTTCAATACCAGTTGGACAATTTCAAGCATTATGGCGTTTGAAAATTTTCACATAACCAGACTTTCGTCAGACTTCTTGAATAAAAAAACACTTTGACAATAGAACATTGTTTAAAGAAATCAAATATATATATATATATATATATATATATATATATATATATATATATATATATATATATACCGATTATGCAATTTATAAATTATATAAACATTAACATCCAATGTTCAGTTTGTTTATTTACAAAGAATACTACGCTAAAGCAAAAGCAAGCAATGTCAATTATCAAGTGTGCTCGACCCGAGAAATGGGGGGGAGCTTATGCGTGAGTGTGTGTTAGTCTGTATATGCGTATATATATATATACTTAGATATGTATATATGTGTATATGCCTCTGTATAATATTCAATGCTGAACTCACTGATGAATCAATCATTGTGGATTTTGAAACACAGCTGCTAGGTGTAAGAATGAGTAATGTGGGCTATGTTTAGATCAATTTAGTTTCATGAAAAAGGTCAAACAGAGAGTAGATGCTCTTCGTTAAAATTCAAATACATTAATTAAAAAAGTAATCCTGAGTTCATACTTTCGTCTCTAATGTCCTCATTAGAGTAATTGCAAAAACTCTTCTTAAGGAGGGCGGAATTAAAGTCACTGGAATACTGAGACTGATACTACACTAAGAAATTAATGTTGAAGCAATGGCTGCCTAATACCTTACCGTGTTAATTTTTTTATGTATTAATTTCGAAAATCTGCTAAAACACTTGATGAATGATTTAAACATTATTATATTAATGTATATTTTTAACAGTTGGGAGGGCGGTATGAAGTTAGTCCCGGAAATGACTGAAACCGTTTACGATTAAAGCATTACTTTATTTCATGTATATTTTTAACAGTTAGGTGGAAGGTATGAAGTCAGTCCCGGAAATGACTGAAACCATTTACGATTTAAACATTACTTTATTTCATGTATATTTTTAACAGTGGGGTGGGGGTATGAAGTCAGTCCTGGAAATGACTGAAACAGTTTATGATTTAAACATTACTTTATTTCATGTATAGTTTTAACAGTGGGGTGGTGGATATGAAGTCAGTGCCGGAAATGACTGCAACTATTTACGTTTTAGACATTACTTTATTTAATATATATTTTAATAGTGGGTGAGGGATAAGAAGTTAGTACCAGAAATGGCTGAAACAGTTTTCGATTTAAACATTACCTTATTTCATGTATATTTTAATTAGTGGAAGGGGGATATGATGCCAGTCCCGGAAATGATTGAAACAGTTTACGATTTAGACATTACATTATTTCATGTATATTTTTAACAGTGAGTTGGGAATATTAAGTCAATCCCGGAAATGGCTGAAACAATTTACGATTTAGACATTACATTATTTCATGTATATTGTTAACAGTGGGTTGGGGATAAAAGTCAGTCCCGGAAATGGTTGAAACAGTTTACGATTTAAACATTACTTTATTTCATGTATACGTTTAACAGTGGATTGGCGGACATAAAGTCAGTCCTGGGATTGGATGAGAGAGGTATAAATATATACTAGCAGAATACCCAGCGTCGCCCAGGATTGAATGAGATAGATGGTAAACATATAGTAGCAGAATACCCAGCTTTACCCGGGATCGAATGAGATAGGTGGATGATATATACTATATATGTAAGGTTAGGCGATAATGTGGGTTAAAATTATGAACAATGATTGTCGAGATTAGTAACATATACAAGAATTATTACAAATGATGAAATGTGAGTTAAATTAATGGTGTGTGTGTGTGTGTGTGTGTGTGTGTGTGTGTGTGTGTGTGTGTGTGTGTGTGTGTGTGTGTGTGTGTGTGTAATGAAATGATAACTCCGGGAAATATATCAAACTAATTATTTTAGTAAGGGGGGGGCGATAAAGTTTTTACAAAACGGCTAGAATAATATGAGGGTGTCTTCATTCATGCTGAACGTCCACAGAATGACCAGCAGAAATATATTACATTACAGGTCACGCTAGTATATTACTATACGATTAGTGTACTTGTAAACACAAATATAGGCAGAATTACTAGTTATTCAAATTGAATAATAAATCGTACCAAACAATTTAACTCGTTTGGGAAATGATTATTAATACTTGATTTAAGAATATTAGTATATAACAATTACAAGAACAAAAAAGTTAATTTTTAAAGTAAAACTTTCAAAATAATTAAAATAAAAATGGATAAATAAAATAAATAAAAATAAAATGGTCGTAATTAAGTAAATAAAATCTAATATTAAGCTGATAAAGTTATAAGACAGTAGAAAATCGATATACGCTTACCCTAGGATACGATTTTTTCAGGTTACAATGTGAAATACGATGCTTTTCCAGACCCTAGTTACGGTATTTGCCCCGCCTTACGGTCCTATTTACAATGTTATTTATATTATTGTATACTGCACTGTATTTTGTTACTAATATTTTATGACGTATCAAAAGGTTCTACTGTATATATAACAGTTCAAAGTAAAATTAAAAATAAAAATTATTAATGGATTTAAATTTAAAAAATAAAATTATATAAAACAAATTATACAAATTAATTATTGCATATATGATACACCGAAGAAAACTATTTGTCGATAATAATCACAATTAATAATATTAATACAAAAGAATAACTTAAAATATGCATAATAATTTTATTATTACTTTAGAATTTACGAATAAAATTTAAAGTAAATAAAGTATGTAGTCTAATTTCAATATATTAGGATGCCAAAAATACTCAAAATCAGTTGGGAAATACCACAATGCATGTTTCATGTATGGATTTTTATGGGTACCATTTTATGATCAGAGATAATTTGTTCAATCATCTTCACAGAAGTCAAACTCTCTTCCATCAGTTTGCAGTTGATAGGTTTGAAAAAGTTGATGCAGAGAGACTTTTATATATGAAAACTCATTAAAACGAGCTAAGAGTAGATTCCTACATACATCTAAAAGATCATAAAAATAACTATATATGTCAGATACGTATATTACCTGCTATCGCATTATGCATAATTTCATCCACTCTTTATCTAGGTCCTAACCCTAAACGTAGATTCTATGAACAAAGCTTCTTTCTTAGAACTGCACGCCTGTGGAACTCTCTTCCGTTTGCCTGCCTTCCTGCTGACTACAATTAATCCTTCTTCAAGTCTAAATTAACCAAATTCTTGTTGAACAGTTCCTTTAAGTAATCCAATTTACCAAATTTTCACTACTAACGATTACTACGATATTATCTCATCAATTACTGTACACTCATCAACCCTTATCGTCGAGTGGCCTCCGGGCCTTGACAAGTTGTGACTCCTATGTAAAAGAAAATATCTTCGAGCTTCACAGATAGTTTACGGTACATGCACGAAAGGACACACGGTGCAATGGCTGTTTATCATATTCACTTCAAATCCAAAGTGGAAAAAAATTCAAGATGAACTTCTCCCTGAACAAACATCAATCGACAAGTGTTTCGCCTGAAGATAATCAAAATGATGAATCTAATAAACGAAATTTTTGGCCACTGCCATGTACACAATTGCGTGACAACAAGAGGCTTGCCTCATGCGCAAATATTATTGTGGCTTATCAGAAAAATCAACTCCAATCAAATTGATTCCATTATGTCAGTTGAGTTACCTGATATACAAACGGATCCAACCATATTTGAAATGGTAAAGAGGCGAATGGAGCCTTGTGGTAATATCAATAGGAATTCATCTTGCATGGTTTGATGATCAATGTAGAAAAAGATACCTTAAAAACTATCCACTTTAAACTGAGTTTTGTGAGGATAGTTATCAGTCTTACAGGAGAAGATATCCTGAAGATGGTGGCTTTGAAACTATAGTTGGTAGGCATGAAGTTTACAATAGGTGGCTTGTACCTTACTCTCCCTTACTTTCAAAGACATGCAATGCTCACATAAATGTTTAATTTTGCAATTCTGTGAAGTCTATCAAATATGTTTGCAAATACATAAATAAGGGATCTGATGCAGCCATATTTCCCTTATAAAAAATGTTACTAATAAAGTTACTCGATATGAACGTGGTAGATATATCGGCACTAATGTAGCATTTTCGCGTATTTCGGGGTTTCCTATTCACGAAAGTCAACCTTCAATCCATCAGCTTGCAGTTCAGCTTGAAAAGTATTATAGGGTTTATTTTACAAACAAAAATGCTGGCCAAGTTGCCCTGAACCCAAAAGATGCAATTGTTACCCCATTTTTTAAGATAATTTTACAAAAAAAAAAAAAATCTTAATTATAATCAGATTTCATCTTATTACACATAAAGTAACAACACATGCAGAGGAGAAAACGAGGAGCTTATATTGAGGGTCATCCAGGTGTAAAATTTGACACTAAAATTGGAAGAGTTTACTCTAGGCACCGCCAAAAATGGCCGAAAAATCAAGTTGTTGTTTTTTAAAAAGAAATTACATTTATTAAAATCCATTATTTCTGAGTAACTTTTTTCCCCAGAAAGATTAACCCCTGAATTTTATCATATAGAAAGCAGAATAATGTAAAACTTTTTCTACTATTATTAATTAAATTTGAAATGTTAAATTTTCCCCAAAAGTTAACAATTGGCGTTTTTTGTTTTGCACAAAAAACGTATATAAATAGTTAAAAAAAAAGTTTTGAAAGAATTAATTTGTTTATTTCTGTCTAACTAAGATTTAGGGTGATTTTCTATGAGAATATGCAAAAATATTATAATATAAGTACCTGGATTTTAAATAATTCCACTTATTCATACAGGCAACCAGTTACTTCGAGTCGATTTGATTACTCTGTGTACAAACTTTAGATTTGTTCTTGATAAAAAGCAAACTACGGAAGACCAAAAAGCCAGAAAAAAACGTATTTTTCAGTGACGAAAATTTCAATGTATTATTTACGCTGAGGCAGGCTGGCCAGTACCAGATGGGTGACCATTTGTACGAGTTTGGTTTTTAATGTGTATGTGTGTGGGGGTTAGGCTCTCCAAAATGGGGAAGGGGGCAATTTAAAGCAGAATAAAAAAGATTATTTCAGCGCGTTTGGTCCACCGTAGTCGAAAGGCGCAAACGTTTCCAAACTGGATCGAAAAAATGATGATATTTTTAACACAAAGGACACAATATTTATCGAATTTTTTTTGCATCGATTCTTCAAAGCATGCCCTGTTTAATAATGGTCATGCATTATTTGGCTCGCTAAAAAGAAATTGTTAATTTATTTATCAAAGATTTTAAAATGGCTTTTTTCGTATAAATATTAAAAAATGTTTTCTTTTGTTTTGCTTAACTTAAATTAATTATTTTTTTACTTAACATGTTCACCGAATTTTATACTTCAAAACTCAAAAGCGGGATAATTAAACACAATCGTAGTTCTGATATTCAGACATCAAAATAAGGTATGTAAAAATGTTTTTTTTTTTAATCTATAATCCCGTCCCTTACAAAAACACAATATGTTATGTTCAGTTTCAGATGATTATTTTAAGCAGATTTGGAGGGGTGTAAGCAAAAAAAAATATATATATATAAATTTTGTTTATGAAAAATAAGTACACTGTTATAAAGTTCATTCTTCTCTTAATAATCGCTGAAAATTTCGTATTGATTGGATAATTATATGATTTTTAGTAGATTTTTAAAAAGACGGTCCGTCAAAAAGTACGACCTGACCCCCCCCCCAGTTTTGGCGGTGCCTAGTTTACTCTGTGCACCCACGTCATCATGAATGTTTCTTTTATGAGACCCCTTCGTCATGAAATAAGAGGACCGACTTTTATTTCATTTCTAAGTACTATTTATGGACAAAATGTTGGCGAATATTATATTGTTTTACATGGTTTTTACATTCTCTTTACAATTAAGAAATTAAATTAGGTCAATGGGTGCGGATAATAATATCTCTGGGTTTTTTTTTTTCTGCTTTTCTATGAACATGTATTTTGTTCGTCACTCTAAGATAAAAAAGACAACAAAGTTGATATAAAATATAGATATATTTCTGCAAGATTATCTTTTCTTTTCATCATATTTTGATTTGGTTTCGGTACTCGAAACTTTGAAGCTATTTCTTTACGCGTACATCCCTTTTTCATAACCTTTTATACTATCATACATCAGTGTCCATTTTTTGAAGGCTCTTTTTGATCCCAGTCAACGATGCGTACTTCTGCTAGTGTATATATATATATATATATATATATATATGTGTGTGTGTGTGTGTGTGTGTGTGTGTGTGTGTGTGTGTGTGTGTCGCAAGAGTCATGACGATCAACAAACAGGAAATCCGAGACTCGAGTTTCGTCCTCATTTGAACTCATCAGTTAGACATATCCGAACCCGGGATTCGAAGCAAGCACTCTTCCAACTGATCAAACACACCGCACACAAGAAAGTCTACTAACTAACACAGATCAAGCAAACCGCGGCGAAATCCGACTGTGGAATGGACTCACTTCATCTCGAACAAGAGACGTGGTCATCCAACCAGCTACAACCCGAAGCCGATGTCTCACAAGTAGGAATTTTAAACACAATAGGACGACGCCATCCAACAATGTTAACCTAGCGAGGAATTAGTCATAGAATTTTCAGAATCTGAAATATTATATAATTATTTCCACAGCTAAACAACGTCGCAGCTCACAAGAGCCATGACTTCAATTTACAAAATTTCTACTACTAACGATTACTACGATATTATCCCATTGACTACTGTGCACTCATTAACCCTTATCCTTGAGTGGCTTCCGAACCTTGATAAGTTGTGACTCCTATGTAAAAAAATACCATATCATGGCTCTTGTGAGCTGCGACGTTGTTTGGCTGTGTAAATAATTATATAATCTTTCACATTCTGAGTATATATATATATATATATATATATATATATATATATATATATATATATATATATATATATATATATATAGAGAGAGAGAGAGAGAGAGAGAGAGAGAGAGAGAGAGAGAATATATTGAAACGTGCGCACACAATATTGCCACTAGAATATCCGCTGGCAAAATGATCAAATGAACGTTGCTAAAATGAGAACCTCAGTTGTGTAAAAATCCCGTCGGGAAGATTGTAACGATTGGGATTCGTGTGTCACATGACAAGCGGGTCCACTGAGATGTATAAGCTGATAAGCTAAATATAACAATTTAATTTTTAATCTTACTAAAAAAAAAAGCACCGCTATCTATAAAAAGTGCTTCATTTATTACTATTAACTAGCTATAGACATTCGGTGTTGTTCGGGAGTCTTTTTATGTTTGTTTAGCATCATTTTACCGAATTATGTTTTGTGCGCTGATCAAAGTTAAATTTAATCATTACGGACATGCATTCTGGTTGATTAAATTCTTAACAAATTCTCATGTACTAAAACATGTAAAGTTTTAAAAGTTGTTTACATTTATATAGTATTTTTTTTATTGGAATCCTTTGAGACAAATAATTTGTGTATTTATTGATTTCTTTAAGGACTTTTTCCTACATCTTCATAGTTGTTTTTGTTTTACCACGTTTTGCTCAAATCATTCTCCTGCCTTCTTCTAGTGATTAGCACTGTCTAAAGATAGCGGTTTCAATCCTAGTCAAAGCAAGTCAGAGGTTCAGCTGGCCAAAACTTGATGAGACAACAACAACAACTATGGAAGGCAGTAATTACTGTAGATACAGTTATAAGACTCAACATTATTTACATTTGTTTACTGTCGTGATCACCATTCATCGCGACTGAAACAAAAAGAGACGAAAGGTGAGGAACACTATTAAAGTACTAAAATGTATCGATGGCATAAACTGAGTTTGATTACTTATGCGGTTTTCTGTGACAAGAATTTGTTTACATTGGATTTGACCAAATTTTAATTAGTACGAAAGCTTCGATGTTTTTGAAATGATGATTTGGATTCTTGTGACTACTGTTCTCGGTACTATTTCCACAATGTTTCGGCTGATGTAACTTCCGACCTTCCTCTTGTTTATTTTGTCTGCATGGAAATTCGAACGGTTTTTATTAGCCCTAAAAGAGACTCTGTGGCACATCCAAGAGTTATCGCGAAGTATAGACAAACAAGATTATATTTCAGAAAGTTTTATGAATATCCAAGGCATGAATTTTTTTTAATAAGCACAAAAGTGTCAATTTTAGCCATTTTAACCCGAAAAACACCACTAGGGTGGCAATCAGAGTTTTCCTGGAAAATCCGTTCTATTACGTTTTTTTACTCGTATCATGTTTAATGTTTGTGTAAAATTTCAAAAAAATTCCAAGACGTAGTTATTGAGAAAAGTGCGGACAGACGACTGGACGAATGGACAAAGGTGAATTTACAGTTGAAGACACTTATTAACAGTATTATAGTTTAAATATCACTAAAAATACTATTTTTATTTATGACTGGGTAGAAGTCTTAAGTAATTTGCAATTGTATTTTGAGTGTGTCCCGCACTGAATATTGAACCTTCAACCTCCAGATGAATGTAACCAACAACTGAATTTTAACAAGTAATTCAATCACTACGCAAGGACACATGATGTAGTTACTCTGTTAAATAGGAAAATATGACTCGCATATCACAAAATAATTTTATTTTAGTAGTGTGATCCAACCAGCTGTGGTGGCCGAATTTTACATCATTAACGGTTATAATAGAGCTAAGGTAGAGCTTTCATTATGTGAACAATCCCGGGTAATTCTCGATTGGCTTGCTTACTCCATTTGTATAGTCGATGACGCAAACCAAACCAATGAAAAATGGCTTTAGTTAGCGGATTTGAGAGTATATATTGATACTAACAATTTTTTTTTTTTTTGCTAAGAAAATAATGTATTTCGAGAGAATGATAATGAAAAGTTGTTTATGCTACGACTGGGAGCAGTATCTGACCCTGAGATCAGGTCCTAAGGATTTTCCAGTGTGAGTACACCTCGATGGAAACTTACCGCGATAAGCGATGATGTACAATTGGCACTGAACCAGAGAAAAGAATAAGACGCAGCGATCATCGATTGGGTAGATTGGACCTGGAAGTTCCAGTCCCCACCCTGTCACTTCATTATATAAGCTTATGCACGAGCGATTTAAGTTGAGTTTGAGTTGAGTTGTAAGGAGATCAGAGTTGAGCTGACCACTGAGCTATACGCGGACGTTGAGTATCGCCGTCAATTCTTCTCCCTCTAGCGAGCTGAAAGACCCCTGGTTGTGTACTTTTCTCATATATGGTACTTACACAAAAATAGATTCGTGGCTCGCTAAAACCTCTCTGTTGCTAAAGCAATCTATCGCTTTGATCCTATCACTGACAAAAGCTCCCCTCCTATCATGTTGAAGCTTTTGCTAACAACATTAAAAAAAGAAAGAAAAAACGAACTCACTTATTTGTGACTGTTTACTATTCCACCACTATCAAGATTTACCTTATACGAAATTGTATTTCGGAATTATGGGCGACTGTATCTCCTAGTGAAAGCGCTACCGGTCGCAGATGATATGATACATGATGCAATGTGAACTCTGAATTGATTTGATTTCAACTACCTATACATTTATCATTCCACAGCGATATCATATTAGAACTTTGTAATATAAGTTTTATGAAAACGAGTCTTTACTTATTGCTTCTGGGAGGTTTTTAACAATGTTACCGGACCTCACGGTCAACTTGAGTTATTTTTCAGGAAACGTCTATCGAAAGAGGAATGCCTACCTCGGCGCCGGGAGGGGGCTGTGGACCGCAGATCAACAAGAAATCACAACGTAGCGTGTGGCCGCACCTATATTTCTTCTTTTTTTACATGGGAGTCACCACTTATCAAGGCCCGGAGGCCACTCGAGGATAAGGGTTATTGCATTATCAGTAACCAATGGGACAATATCGTAGTAATCGTTAGTATTGGAGATTTGATAAAGTGTCTTACTAAAGAAGGCGGTTTATCAGGAATTTGTTTATGTTGGACTTGAAGACATCCAAGTTATAGTCAGGTGAGAACAGGCAAACGGAAGAGAGTTCCACAGACGTGCACTTCTGAGAAAGAAGCTTTGTTCATGGAATCTACGTTTTGATTTAGGCACATAAAAAGAGTGGGGAAAATTTTTGACAGTGGTTTCTCACAGACGGGTGTTTTTTGTGAAAGATTGGCGAAGGGGGACCAGAGATTGGAGCTCAAACGAGAACTTCCCATGGAAATATGATAAAACAACGACAGGCTCGCTACGTCTCTTCTGTGGAAGATAGGTAGCAGGGAAGAGAAAAGGACATCCACCACTGGGCTACGAAATCTATTTTGTACGCTGTCATGGCAGAATAGGCTGTTTTTAGGAGTTCCTTCCCAGATGTGGCAGCAGTACTCCATCCTTGGACGTATTTGGCTTTTAGATAGAAAATTACATCAGCAGTGAGATATTCACTGGAGCGGTAAAAAGATCCCACCATTTTTTCAGCGATCTTGGCAACAGATTTGATGTACGTGTTCCATTTCAGATCAGGAGTAAAGGTCAAGCTCAGAAGCTTGTCAAAACATGGAGTCTCCCCAAGACGAGATCCATCCATTTCAATTGATGCCAGATGGGGATCAGAGCGTTGATGATGTAAAGATAGAAGCTTGGTTTTAGATGCATTAAAAGTAACTAGCCACCTCTTCCTCCATTGTACCACGCGCTCAAGATGAGAGGAGAGAGAATCAGAGAGAACTTTGTAATTTACGGCCTTTGATGTGTTGCCTTAGATGGTCATCAGCATAGATGTCAACGAATGATTTAAGTATGTGATTTGGGGAGATCATTGATGTAGATCAGGAATAGAGTTGGGCCCAAGATGTACCCTTGAGGGACACCATCATTAATACTGTGGGCTTCTGATTTCTGCCCATCAACCACTACTCTTATGAGCCCATCAGAGAGAAATGATTTAATAATTGGTCTGTACTGAGAGGGAGATGACCTGTCACCTGAATTCTTAAATACAGGGCATATTGATGAGACTTTCCAGGGTTTTGGGAAGTAATTCTCCTTAAAACAACGCTTAAACAGTTTTGTAAGTATGGGGAGGGAAAGTTCTGGTTGAAGCTTTTTCAACACTATAATTGGAATGCCGTCAAGGCCAGTTGCTTTACTGGAATCAAGGTTCCTGATAAGCTTGGCGACATCCCGCACACATGTTGCATAGCGTGTTGTCTGTTATAGGAGGAAATACGGGGAATTGAGGGCCTTCGTCGCATAGGGTAGAATTAACTGCAAAGTTCTTGGCAAATAGTTTGGCCTTGTCTGATGCTGACGAGATGACCTCAGGTCCATTGATAATGGTTGGAATAGAACGCATGCTTCTGTTCAGGATCCTGTTTGCTATTTTCCTAAACTGGTGGGAACCAAGCCGCTGCTCAGCTACTTTGGATTTAAGGACTGGGCATATAGCTCTCTTGTATTTTTATTATTCTTTTACAGTGGTTGCGTTGCTGGCAGTTCTGAAAGCAGCTTTAGTCTCAAAACATTTATTACGTTGGTAGCTATGGAAAAATTGATTTCTGTGCGCGATGGCAGCAGCACATTCAGGAGAGAACCATGGCTGGCTGTTAGGTTTTTTTGGAATTTTTTGGAAAGTATAAATCGGTCTATACCTACAATTAACCATTCGGTCAGGTCTGATACTATAGAGGACACATCCTTTTTAAACATGGAATGCAGAGGTAGATCAGACATAAATGTACGGAAGCTATCCCAGTCAGCCATAGTGTATCGATATACTGTACAGTGGAGAGGTACGTCTGAAGACGTTGCATTGAATTTTTACATTAACTGAAACAACCGAGTGGTCAGAAGATCCCAGAAGAGATAAAACGGAACATGAACATAGCTCAGGGGAAGTTGTGAGAAAAAGGTCAAGGAGGCTTGCCTACTGACCGGTAGTATCGGGCACACGGGTGGGTTCCTGAACAATCTGAGTGAGGTCATAGGCAATGAAGAAGTTATGATAAAACCTTCTCTCATCATCTGTCTTGTTTGAGTGGGTCAGCCATTCCACATTGTGGACAGTGAATTCACCAAAGATGTGAATGTTAGCCGAAGGATGAGTAGACAGTATGTGGTCAGTTTTCTCAGATATGCTCTTAAAGATTATAACTCCGCTGTTGTGGGGGCGATAGAGGGCAAATATAAATGCAGTGATCTAAGCAAGTGCAACCCAGAAGCACATATAAGGTAAATTAGGGTCTTCTCTGGAGATGCCCCTACCACACGAAAAACCATCTTTAATGTAAGCACATATTCCATGCCCATGGCGAACTTGGGGGTCAGATGTAAATATTAATTTAGCGTATCCACTAATTATGGACTCATCTAGGGAAGTGGTCGGCCCTATTCCAGTTTCGCTTAGGAACAATATGTCCGGTTTCGTCTCCTGCAATTGGGTTTCAACCTCTGAAAGGTTGGAACGTAGACCCTTGATGTTAGAGATGGAGACATGGTAGTAGGGGTCTGCGTTGGAGGATGGGGTTCTATGTTTGTTCTTGTTTTTTTTCCTTAAATGACGGATTTTTCTTGTTGAAACAGAATAACCAAGATTTCTCATCAAAGCTGTCCTCGTTAAGATGATCAAGACCAAGCTATCGTGTAGCGTCTGTTGCATAATGGTGTACCAACATGGCATACAGTATGTACTTGTGACAAAGGGTTCATCGGAATGTGTGTACGTGTCACTAAATGTCTATGGTGGCTCTTTACTATCTGAACCCACACATACTCCCGTCAGCTGATCATATGCTTCCGGTAAACTTGTCTATGATATGGTTTTATTATATTTTGACAGTTTGTATCAACATTCTTCATATTCATCTCTTGTTTATTTCTCCAGTTAGATAGAACGAGATGGATAGTTACAGAAATAGACAGATAACTAGATCGATAGATATTTCGATAATACACATAGATAAATAGATAGATCGACAGACAGATAGATAACTTACAAATACTTTCTTGTGTTCGACCTCCTACATAACAGTGAGAGTTGTTCTGGGTGACCAGAATAACTGTTGAATTTGGGGGGGGGTCTTCCATGATCGGAAACTTCTAAAACGAACTCATATACCGGCGACTGACTCCCGTGAGGCGTCGTCCGAGTTATCTTTGGTGTCCAGTTTTAACCTTGGGGGTCTTCGTTGCGTTATAGTAGAACCGCGTTTTATTTTGAAGTTCATACACTTTAGCGCCTGGCTTAGAATAAAAACAAGACAGATTTTTTTAAATATATATCTTTGTATATTATTGTAAAAGGTGATTTTGGAAATATAAAGATTTCACACATCTTTCTAAAAATGTTTCCTTCTAATGTTAGTCTAAATTTCCCTTGTTGAATTAACGGAAAGAAAGGGAGGAAACGGAGATGAGTATTCTTTTTCTGTTTATAGAAATGTTTAAAAAGGAGTTCTGTAGCATTTACAACATCAAACAAACCAAATAAAAGTCTTTGTACACGTTCGTGTTTATACTTTTCACGAAGAAACGCACACAAGGAGACGTTCGCTGAGCTTTCTTCAAGTTGTTATTTGAAGAGAATGAACCTAGAAGAGAGAGACCAATGCCATCTTAATAATTATTTACTTTTTAAATTCAACTTAACGAAACGAGTAACCCAGGCAGACAGCTATTGAAATAATGTTCGTTGAAACGATCAGTTTTCTACATCATAGGTCGTGTCTCGCTAGTATGGCTATCACGGATAGACCGATCTAAAACCTTGGTTTCTTTTCGTTCGAAAACATGATGTCATTCCTCGTTTCTCTTTTTTGTCTATGACGTTTGACCACTGCCCTTGCCTCAACCTTACGTCACTCGTCTTTTATTCAATCTTGATACTGTTTTTTTCGGGGTTATCATCATACACTCATTTCAAACTTCATTCTAGGTAACTTAATCGCTACTGACGTTGGTTCTTTATTTTATAACAATTTGATCTTTTTAAACTAACATGAAAAAAATCTGATATTTATATTTATAAAACCACGTTACATTACGGAATTGTATTCTGGCGGATAACATTCACAAACCAAGTACTCATGTATTAAAAAGTTTTAGCGTTCTGAAACTTATTTATATCTTATATTATAGCTTTTTATAAATAGAGATTAAAAACTTATCACAACGGAATTAGTCATAATTTAGTTTAATTTAATTCAATCTAATGATCAATGTAAACTTAATTATTTAAATCCGCCTTCTTTAAAGATTCAATCTGTATTTAGGGTGACTCATTTTGTAAACAAACTAGCTTAATAATGTACGTATGTGAGTACTACAACGCTTTATTCTTCAGTCATCTGTCACATATATACATACGTTCAAAATGAACAAAAGAATAAAACAGCTGAAACCAGAAATAATTCAGGTGTTTGAAATGGTAATTCATCGTTAATGCCTTATATATATTTTTTTTAAATAGGCCATCTTCAAAAAAATGTTGTAGGTTCCTTATAAAAAGGTTTTGTGGGTTCATTATAAAAAACAATACAACTTGGAACAGTTATGTGAAAAAATGATTTAAATCTCAATGGATATATCCTTATCCATCGTTTTATCGATCCATTTTTACTTCTTGCAGTAATGATGCTACAAACAACCTCAAAAAAAAAAAGCAAAAAGTATACTTCCTCTGCTGCTAGCGCGGGAAAACCAGGAAATGTAAGAAGCGCAAGAGGTGTGGCATGTTTTATGGACCAGGCGAATAAAACTCTTTTCACAAAGAAACAAACACAAGGAGACGTTCGCTGAGTTTTCTTCAATGTATTAACTGAAGGGAATGGACTTAATATAAGATATAAGATAAGCCACGTGAAGTTGCGAGACTTGCTGAGCATAAAGGGAAAAATCATTTTTTTTCACTTATGCTTGATGAGTAAACCGCGTCAGCAAAAGACGCGCATTCGTATTGAACAAACCGATGAACAAGGAAAAAGTTCCCCCTGTGAACAGTTCCGATGTTGTAAGCCATAACCCTCCAAACTCTACAGAATATTTCTATGCATTTGTCGATCAATATGTTGTCTATGTATAAATTAGCAGGACTCCTGTCCCTGAGTTGCCCGGGGGATTGAAAACCTTCAGAAAAATCTGTTCCCACATATCACTCCGGAATCCCATAGTTATGATCGATAGTTTAAGGAAAAAGAACACGAACGCGGATATCAGGTCGAATATTATATTTGTGGTAAAACTTAGTACATGGTAGCGATCGTACTTTTTCTCGCACTCGCCATGACTCGCTCAATTTCTCACTTTGTGGTCACTGTGTGAATGAGTTCATTCGTCGGTATATTTAGCAAACACTCCTCCTATTCTCCCTTTTATATAATTAAGAGTAGACTACTCGGCATTGCTCGGTCGTAAAATACGCATAATATTATATTTTAATTCATACAGAAACCGAGACACGTGCGTGCGAGTATTATTTTATTTTTCTAAACAGTTCACTTCTTGTAAGTAAAAATAAAATAATACTCGGGTTGAGATCGAAATCAAAACCAGTGAGTCGAATACGATAGCCATAGGTCAGCTTGACACTATCTTTAAAAGGCTTTTTAAACCTACTTGTTCTTAACATAAATAATCTGTCATGTGAATGATGCACGCATGCGCATTCGTGGAACTTAAAAGCGATTAATATTAATTTAGCGTATCCATTAATTATGGACTCATCTAAGGTAGTAGTCGGCCCTATTCCAGTTTCGCTTAGAAATAATATGCTCGGTTTCGTCTCCTGTAATTGGGTTTCAACCTCTGGAAGGTTGGAACGTAGACCCCTGATGTTGGAGAAGGAGACCTGGTAGTAGGGGTCTACATTTGAAGATGGGATTCTAGGTTTATTCGAGTTTCCTTGCTGTTTATGGATGCTTTCATATATAAATGGTTCAATAAACTTGATTGCATCGTAGTAAAGACTAAGTGCACAATATCTATAAAAAATGTTGATTATAAAATATCAAACAAACATCAGCACAATGATGTCAGTAAAAACGCGACGCCATGTTGATTTTGCTGAAAGAATGTATTATAGAATGACAGAATAATAGAACGACTGGTAAGCGAGACTAACTAAGCGAAGTTAGGCGATTTATTATCACGAATGTACGCGGACTTCCTACAGTGTGTATAATATATAAATGTGAGGAAAATGACTTAACCCAGAAACGCCAACGAATCTGCGCATTTTGTGAAGTCCAGTTACTTAACAAAAGAAAACTAAAATGTCGAGTCGCAGCTCATTTTATTGCCAACGGCCATGCGAAATAACGTTAATTCTCAAATAAAATGGTCTTGGGCTGCATAAAATCGAGCAATTTTAGAGAACAAAAGAGTTTTATAAGCTTTGAAGAAGACGAACCGTGTGTGTGTATATATATATATATATATATATACTATGGTGTGACGAATTATTAGCTTGAGTAAGCACGGAGAAGGCAAAAAGGGAACGGAGACGGACAATCTAGTTGTTCATTTGCTGGGAAAACAACATAATTGTGTCATGTAAGGGAGGCAACTTGTTGAATATGACTTAAACAGCTTGTCGTTAATTACCAAAATGAGTAACAGCATCTCCATCTCTATATTACATGAAAGGAAATTTGTGTTTGTGTGCGTTTGTCTGTGCATGTAGTTTGTTCCCTATGGACTCGAAAATGGCTGGTCCGATTTTTATGAAATTTCAGACGAAAGTACTTTATGGGCCTGGCAGTGTTCCAAGATAGGTTTTGTATCGGAATATCTTTGATATGTATCGATAATCGAAAAAATCCGATGAAAGAATGAACATGCGATTTTGACCAAAGTTAAGACATTAAACAGCCTAACATCACAGGCACATTTGAGTAGTTTGATTACCACACAAGCAGAAAGGTCCGATATATAAAATCAACAGTAGTATACGTGTGTATGCATCTATCTATCTATCTATCTATCTATATATCTATCTATCTATCCAATTGTGTATACATCTACCTATAACTAGCAGGGGGTGAATTGCACCCGAATTTGCTCGGTCGTAAAATACGCTTAAATATGATATTTTAATTTGTTCAGATTTCGTATATATTATTATAGACTCGTGATTTCCAAAGTAAAAAAAAGTATTTAGGTGCCATGGGGTCTATTCTTGAACCTTTATTATTCTTGATATTTGCTGATGACACCACTCTCTATTACAGGCACGAGGGGAAAACAAATGAACACATATCTAAGAAAATGGCAGAAACACTAGAAGATGACTTCCAATCTGTAGTGGAATGGGGACAAAAATGGATGGTCACATTCAATGCTGCTAAAACTAAGCTTGTTTCCTACAATAACTACAAGAAACCTTCTCTATCGCCAATAGCAATGACCAAGAACACATTGCCTGAAAGTACTTCTTTTAAACTCCTAGGCCTAACGTTTACAGGAAACATGAACTGGAGTAGATACATTGAGAGCATTGCGAAAGCTGCTGCAAAGAAGGTTGGCTCTCTCTACCGTGCTAGAAAACTCCTTACGCCTGAAAGTATCCTGTACCTCTATAAGGCCACCATTCGCCCATGTATGGAGTACTGTTGTCGCATTTGGGCTGGTGCATCTGCTGCTTGTCTCTCATTCCAGGACAGGGTTTAAAAGAGAGTCGCCAACCTGATAAGTCCTGAACTGTCATCTAGGCTTCAGCCTCTGTCCCATCGAAGAAATGTTGCATCGTCTGCCTGGTCTACAAGTACTTTAATGGTGAATGCTCTGACGAACTACAAGCACTTGTACCTCCTCGACGTAACTACCCCCGACAAACCCGACAAGCAACTAAGTCCCACCTTTACAGTAGAGATTCCTAGGTGCAAGAAAGCCTTTTACTCCAATAGTTTCTTCCCCAGAACTGCAAGTCTTTGAAATTCCCTTCCGGGATTCTGCTTTCCCAACTGTACTGATATGCAGAAGTTCAAGTGTAATGTGAACAAACATCTTGCTACTCATCTCTCTTCATAATGCCCCTGCAAATTATGTCCCCGAGAGTAGCCCTCTACTTCAAAGTGGCACTGTGCCTTGTTTGGGGGTGAAAATTGATTTTAAAAAAATAGAACGGTCCATAAAAATCCAATCATTTGAGGCCCCTAGCGCCGTTCTGTGACTTTTTTGTTTTAGAAAAGATAGAGTTTGAAAATATGGAAATAGACAGACAGGCAGACCTAGTGCGTTTTATAAATTAGATTATAAATACTCTATTAATCTCCGATAAACTAATTTAATTTATCAGCTGTCTTCTGCTTCCTAATACACTTTGATATCCTATCGTCTATAATTGCTTATTTGTTCGTTACTGCTACACGATCGTCGGTATCTTTTACGATAGATATCTTACTATCCCCACAGAAACGTGTACATATATAAACATATATACCTTTGTATACATACATACATGCATACATACGTACAGTAACCTTTTAAAATATATATGTAAATTAAGCTACACAGAATTTTCCGCGTGACGAATTCTCACGTCTTCACGAAGAAGAAACGCGGAAAATTCTGTGTAGCTTAATTTATGTATATTTTAAAAAGTTACTGTATGTATCTATGTATGTATGTATCTTTATATTCAAAACTTACAACCTAACTCTTATGCATCGAGAACTGTCGAAGTAAACACTGAAAATATTTACATAAAATTTTATGTAAATACATAAAATTATATAAAAATAAAGATAATCTATCTATCTATCTCTCTCTCTCTCTCTCTCTCTCTCTCTCTATATATATATATATATATATATATATATATATATATATATATATATATATATATACTCATCGGCGCGTTGGCCATTGAAGTATAAAAGAAAAAAGATTCCAAGTAGAAAGTGTTTTGGAGATAATATTGTCTTTTATTGTTTTGAGAAGGCATTTTTGAGTGAAAAATAAAACCCAGGAGGCCTCCAGATCACTACTGCAAGTACTAATGAAAATTAAGGATGTCCTTAAAAGTGCTACTAAAACTAATTTCATATCCTCCCTAGAAGAGCAGTATGTTCAAAGTGAGGACTAAAAAGAAAACTCAAGAAACTGGATGAGTACTACTAAAAGCGCTAAATATCGTTATAAATATGGTTATAAAAAAGTAATTAATTCTTGCCTTTGGTTACAGTTAGATGTTGTACATTTATATTTAAATCAGTCTTTTTTTAACTACACGGTGTTATACTAGATTTATTTATAAAAAAAAACTCATAAAAATAAATTGAAATTAAAAAACTCATCAATCTAGATAGAAAATAATTTATTCCTGCTTTTTTCATATATATATATTGTATATTTTGGGTTAAATCAGTCTTTTTCACTCGACGGGTTTAAACTATATTTATTAGTAAGAAAAGCATGTTAAAATAAGATGTATAAACATCGAAAACTCATGGGTTAAGGAAATATATTTTACTATACTGTATTCTTTGTCTTGCATACGATAAAATTTCTATATTTGAAATTCAATTTCACAAATTTTAAATTCCTAAATTATGATATATTCATATATATATATGTGCGTGTGTGTGTGTGTGTATGTGTGCATATATATATAATTATT
The DNA here is from genome assembly GCF_053919585.1 of Euprymna scolopes. Classification (NCBI taxonomy): domain Eukaryota; kingdom Metazoa; phylum Mollusca; class Cephalopoda; order Sepiida; family Sepiolidae; genus Euprymna; species Euprymna scolopes. Next base: position 31,278,060 of record NC_136514.1, on the reverse strand, counting down.
TACTATAATAATTATTAAATACCTATAATAATTATATATATATATATATATATATATATATATATATATATATATATATATTTGTAAATGATTTGCAAGGTAAACAAAAGCTTGGAATTTGGAATATTATATTAAAACTCATTATGTCTGCTGGCTGTCTCCATATTTTCAAACTGCATTTCGACCAAGAACGGGGCGAGGCGGGTTAAATGATCGAATTTGTGTGGATCATTATTTTTATGGGTTTTTAACCGGTGAAAATAGCTATCATAGGGTCAGAATTGAAAGAAATATTGATGAGCGTAAGTCGACTTACATTTCACTTGTATGCATGCGCAATATATATATATATATATATATATATATATATATATATATATATTTATACGTTTACGTTAGTTCATTTTTATCTATTTCATACCCAACTAGAGATAACTCAAACAGTAATGACTAAGACTGGATCGCTATATGGTTTGGTTTCTATTTTGATTCTAACTAATGGCACCCAAGTAATTATTTTTACTTTTGAAATCAATTTTATAAGTAAAAAATAGAAGGTTAAGAAGAAAAAGAAGAAATATCATCACATTATCAGACGCATGCGCAACCGAACGCACGCACACAAACACACGCATACACGAACAATAATAAGAACCATTAGTGAAAGTGAAATAGGCGTAGTGCGAGTGTGTATGAGAAAAAGAGGGGAAGACATGGAAGAGTAACCTTTTTACACACACTGTGGGCCCCGTAAAATTATAGGGAACATCAGTCCGACAGCTACAAAGCTATTTTCGTAGTACGCACGCAAACACAAACACACACGACTGCAAACCTATACAGTAAATGAACTTGACACCGGGCGAAATAATATGTGTCTTAGTGACGACATGTTTAATTTTAGTAACCGTTTGTTTATAAAACGAAGAATTGGATTCCAGAATATGAGAATTTTCAGAAATCAGCCAATCAAAATGAACGGAGTTTGGCGACAGAGCCTTTATTATTAAAGATCGAAAATTGGAAAGATTATTTTATTTTATGTATGTATGAACCAGTTACGGTCGGTGTAATCGTCGAATCTGTGGAACGTGTAGAATTCGTCTCTGTGAAAACTGGTAGCAGTGGTAGAACTAAATATTTACAGAGAAAAATAGGAACACCTTCCTCTAAAAATGTTTCGATTGTGATTGTGTCGCTTGTAGGATGCAATGTAGTATTTTATTATCACAAGTGAATGAGTCTAAAAGGGTTTTCGAAAGCTATCTGATAGTGGCTATTAGCCTGGATATAATACATTAGTATGTGACATCTATTGTTACGATACTTCTGTCCAGAGGGGAATTTTTGCATCTACTTTATTAATATAAAGATAACTTTAATAATGGCAAAATACAGACCAATTAACATGATGATTTAAAAACATAAAATATAAAAATAAATGGTAGCTAACCAGGTTTCGTTCAGCGCTCAACAGAGCTACAGCGAGGAAAATACGATTTTTAAAAATATGGCGGAGAGAAAAAAAACGAAAAATTACATAGAATTTAAAATAAGTTCTAAGAGATTTTCTATTTGCTTTCAAAAAGAGGTCTCAACGACTTAATAGAAATAGTTTCTAGAATTTTTAGATGAACGGGCGAGTGCAACTTACCCAAGGTCGTAAACATGTCAGCGCTGAAATTCGTGGCACACGTACGGTTATTATAAGGTACTAGCAAATCGAAGAACCATACAAAGGTGAAAATTTTGTATAACGAATCTTTGCTGGTACGTGTTGTTTTAAACGAAAATCCAAACTTTGCGATGTCCGCCCAACATAGTGAGCGTTGCAACTACATTTGAATAAATACATAACAGAATTAATATGGTGGTGGTGGTGGAGAACATCCTTGCAAATGGACGACAACATAGATTTGGTTGAAAAAAAAAAAAACAACGCATGGTTTCGATGTGAAATAACACCGTTGTACAAACAAAGAGATATGCTTAGCAAATCGGTCGCTGACAGTACCTAGTCAAGATAAACGAAGGTAAACAGGAAATCTATAAGCTACAATTTCTGTATGTTTGTAAAAATTGGAAACTTTCTTATTAATATTATTTTCAACAATGTCTAAGGGGTAACCATTGTTAAAGGGGGTCTTAGTAGTAAATTTAAGCTTATCATCCAGATTTGCTTCAAAACAAATCAGCAAGGTCCAATGTGCTAAAGTCTTGATTAAATCAAATTTTTCGTTTATGGGACAAAGTGCTTCCTACAATTTCTTTCCCCGCTTATTTTTCGTTCTCCCCCCCCCCAGCCATATTTAGGACTATTTTTTTTAAATCGTATTTTCCTCGATTTAGCTATGTTTAACGAGTAACGTAACCTGGTTAGCTAACCTTTATTTTCATTTTTTTATTTTTTGAATTATCATGTTAATTGGTCTGTATTTAGCCATAATTAAATTTTTTACACCCCCTCAAAAGAGATAACTCTGAATACCCTTTATTTAGAATATCATTTGAAGATGATAAATTGTTATAAATGCACACACACATACACACACACAGGTACACACACGGGCACACATATACACACAGGCACACATATATACACACACAGGCACACATATATATCTGCATGTATCGTTGAACAGCAGGGATGATTTCTGTTTGTTTTTCTTGCAAACAATACTACTACTACTACTACTACTACTACTACTACTACTACTAATAATAATAATAATAATAATCATAATAATAATAATAATAATAATAATAATAATGATAAGCAATAAGTCTATACTGACAACAATTGCCTCCAATCATATTAATTAAAAACACTGCCATTTTAGCCGTCTCACATTGTGATCTGCGCCTCTCAATCATTGAAGTTTTACTCATTCCAAAAACAAACCGACCATAAAACAAACTCAGTGTGAGAGGAGAGTCATGCTAAGACGCTTTTAATGATTTTAAAAGATTTTAATCGACACTTCAATAAATTGACGAAACCTAAATTTTAATTCATTACTTGCCTAAAGACGACTTATGGATATCGAAAACGTTCACAACTATGACAAATTTCTTTTTACATTCGAACAGAACGTTCGAAAATTGCCCCCCCTCCCAAATGAAATAATGGATTGCAAGAAAAACAAACAGGAATTATTACTACTGTTTAACGAAACATGCATAAGAGAAAAATATTGCCATATATATATATATATATATATATATATAGTCATCCACATACAGTACTGTTTCGCTGTTTCACAGCTCATCAGTGCGGCTAGACAGGCAACTACCTCAAGCCAGGATTGAAACCCGACCGTTTGTACGGCAGTCAAGGCTCCTAACCATTACGCTATTGGCGGCTGCTTGAACGAGTAGTGAGTTTAACGATGTTTTTGATATCGTTCGAAATACCTCCGCTCGATTTGTTTACACAAAGAGCGTCGCTTATATGCTAATGGTAATTCGTGTTTCACTTCTCAATATGCTCAACTCAAGGTGAGGAGCACTATATATATATATATATAAACTTTAGATAAGTCATCGGTACCGTCGGTTTCAAACCTGATCATAGGGGACAGTTGTTGATACTCGTATCAAGCTCTCTTCAGCCGATACTCATCTAATGAGTATAGGCCAAAGAGGGCTTGAAATGAGTATCAAAAACGACATCCCACTTTTATCAGGTTTGAATTATGTCAACCCCTTTAAGAAACTCACTTTCTATCGCTGAGCACTATCAGTTGAAATAAAAGTCGGTTAATTTAGCTCTTAATTTAGCGCAGATCATCATATAATGATTAGATAACTTTGAAAGACGTTAAAAAGCATTTAAAAATAAATGTTTAAATTCAACAGCATTTCTCGCGGTTAACGGTAACCGAATGGATTAGTTCCTTGCTAATGAAGCCAGGGATGGCTTCTGTTGCCGGGTTCGAATCTATCGAGTGGAGTTAATCGTGACACCCTGCACTGATGATTCCCGAAAGGATGAAACACTAGTGTCTGTAGATATTTAATCATTATTACAGTATATATATATATATATATATATATATATATATATATATATATATATATATATATATATATATATACATATATATATGTGTGTGTGTGTGTGTGTGTGTGTGTGTGTGTGTGAATACGTATTTTTCAATCTGTGTATATATATCAATATGCTTATAATTTTACATACGTATGAACTTATATATATGCATATTTTTTTACATGGAGTCACCACTTATCAAGGCCCGAAGGCCACTCAGGGATAAGGGTTATTGCGTGTGCAGTAATCAATGAGATAGTATTGTAGTAATCATTAGTATTAGGGGTTTTGATAGAGTGTCTTACTTAAGGGGGCGGTTTGTCAGAAGTCTGTTTATGTTGGACTTGGAAACGTCCAAGTTGTAGTCAGGTGGGAAACAGGCAAGCGGCAGAGAGTTCCACTGGCGTGCAGTTCTAAGAAAGAAGCTTTGCTCATGGAATCTACGTTTTGATTTAGGCACAGATAAAGAGTGGGGAAAATTATTGACAGTAGTTTCAGCCAGACGGGTGTTTATCGTGAAAGATTGGCGAGGGGATACGAGGGATTGGAGCTCAGACGAGCAACTGCCATGGAAATAACGATAAAACAAGGACAGGCTCGCAACGTCTCTTCTGTGGGAGAGAGGTTGCAGGGAAGAGAAAAGGGCACCCCCCACTAAACCACGAAGTCTATTTTGTACTCTGTCAAGGCAGGATAGGCTGTTTTTAGCAGCTCCTGCCCAGATGTGGCAACAGTACTCCATCCTTGGACATACTTGACTTTTATAAAGATAGAGAATTGTATTAGTAGTGAGATATCTTCTGGAGCGGTAGAAGATTTGATGTACGTGTTCCATTTCAGATCAGGAGTAAAGGTCAAACCCAGAAGCTTGTCAAAACATGAAGCCTCCCCAAGACCCGAGCCATCCATTTCAATTGATGCCAGATGGGGATCAGAGCGTTGATGATGTAAAGATAGAAGCTTGGTTTTGGAAACAGCGGTCTCTCTCCCACTCTCTTTCTCTCTTTATCTCCCCCCTCTCTCTCTCTCTGTATATATATATATATATATATATATATATATATATATTGTTGTTGTTTATCTATTAATGTCAGTTTATTGTCGTCTTATGCTGATCTGTAGTATCATAACCTATACACCTTTCGCATTTCCTTGAGGGACTGATAACCCTCTGACCTCGGCCATTTGTCAACTTTCAGCTCTCACTTTTCCGACAGAGATTTGTAAAAAGGGTTATAAACTGTCTATTCTTACTTCGCCTATTTATCTTCATGTAATTTAAATCAAACCTGTCCTTACGTTCAGTTCTCATGCACGAAAGCACAAAAAAAACGGTAATAAGTAAACTCTCTTCTTTAAAATTATCTCCCCTGTTTTATAACTCTTTACGGATAAAATTGATTCCTCAAGCAAAGCAATTTTCAGTACATTTTATGACTTTATCTTTACTATTATATAAAAGGGACATTGTGCGTGTATGTCTCTGTGTGTAAGTTCGTTCCCTATGGAGTCGGAAACGATTGGACCGATGTTCATGGAATTTTACACGTATGTATTTTATGTGCCTGAAAGTGCTTTTAAATAGGTTTTTGTATCGAAATGTCTTCGATTATCAATATTCGAAATAATTCGATGAAAGAAAAACAGGCGATTTTGACCAAAGTTAACACCTTATACAGCCTAACATCACAAGTGCATTTGAGAAGTTTTACCACCACAAAATCAATAGTAAGTTCTTAATATGACAGGGGCGCGCTCGAAATAAATGTTTCTGTTTAAAGCACAATTGCACCACTATACTTGCTTTTAATTTTAAACTTGAATTCAAATCATTGTCAACACACCAGCAATAAGGCCAGGCATATAGAATCAACAGTAGGTTCTTTGATATGACAGGGGCACGTTCGAAATTAATTTAGATCACAATGGAAGCATTATACTTGATTTTTGCATTTTAAACTTTCATTTAAGCTATAATATATAAAGAAAATAATTTTATGAAACCAATAGAAGGTTCTCTACAGTGCAATGTAGACTACAGTGTATTGTGGACTAATTCACTGCGATGGGTCCCCAACTAGAGCAGGCAATCAATCGATTTGATTGAAAAATGGGTTATTTTATCGATTTCGATGACAATAAAAATACGGTAGCGTGAGACATCTGGTGTTCATCATTCAATCCCAGACAACGTCGGGTCTCCCTGCTAGTGCTATTAAATCAAGATATAATACGACTAAAACTTATGTCAATAATCCTTTTTCGAATTTCCATAAAAGTTCATTACACTATCTTGATTCTCGATTGTTAAATCCAGGGAGCATTACTTAATTGGATTAAATTTTATATAGAATCTGAAATATTTGAAGTTTAAAATTCAAGGTTGTCCACATATTTTAGGTCTTAAAGTCTATTTAAATACACTTAAAAATCCATTAAAATACACTTAAAAATCCATTAAAATATACTTTTAAGTTCATTAAAATACACGAATAGAAACTGAAATTTGGGGAATATTTATTAATAGATGTCTAATTGCTATTGTTCAGATTTCTCAAAGAATCGGAAATATCTTAATTTGCTACGTAGGCTTCTATCTCTGTTTTTTTATCACTTAACATCAAAGTAAATTAAACTAAATATAGCTTGCATTGTAACGTTACACAGGAATCAACACGTTGTAGCCTCAGTCGCAAAGGGGGGCAAGGATTAGAAAAGAATTTCCAACTCGCTTGTTTTGTTGTACAACGACACTTATTTTCTCTTTCTCTCTTCACATGATCGTGCTCTCGAACGTCATCCACGCATCGTACGTGATCTCAAACGTGCTTCCCGTCTTTTTTTTTACATAGGCGTCACCACTTATCAAGGCCGATAGGCCACTCAAGGATAAGGGTTAAAGAGTGTAGAGTAGTCAAAAGGACAATATTGTAATCAATAGTAATGGAAGTTCGGTAAATTTGTTAACTTAAGTGGAACAGCTCATCAGAAACTTGTTCACGTTGGACTTGAAGACAACCATATTATAGACAGCTGGAAAGCAGGAAAACGGAAGACAATTCCACAGGCGTGCAGTTCTAAGAAAGAAGCTTTGATCATGGAATCTATGTTTAGGTTTAGGCACAGATAAAGAGTGTGGAAATTTATTGATAATGTTTTCAGCTAGTCTAGTGTTTCTTGTGAAAGTTTGGCGAGGGGGGACCATAGATTGAAGGTCAGTCGAACACTTCCCATGAAAATAACGATAAAGCAGAGACAAACTCACAACATCTCTTCTGTGAGATAGAGGTTGCAGCGAAGAGAAAAGGACATCTCCCACCAGGCAACGAAGTCTATTTTGAACCCTATCAAGACAGGACAAGTCATTTCTAGCAGCTCCTGTCCAGATGTGGCAACAGTATTCCATCCTTGGACGACTTTAACGTGATTTCTTTTTTAAACTCTTTATTTTTCCCTAACATTATTTCGCACGCATTTGTATACGCATGTCCGCGCCATGTTGCAACATCACAAAAGCCTACGACTAGCAGTTGTGCTCCATAATTCATTATGACCTTCTACTCAGTTTAGGAGTGAAATAGAAATATATACAGGATGGAACGATAAAATTGTCGCCCTAGAAAAGACGATATGATTCCATTTCTGTTTGATGAAAATCGGTTTTATTTTATTTTTTGTTTGTTTCAGACCATCTATTAGTTGCCCAGTTGTGCACAAATCCCAAGAGCGATAGGGGTCTTCTATCATGCGCGAAAATGATAAAATTTTCAACGAGCGAGATCAGAAATGCGCTGCTGTATAACTCATGCTTTCTATCGATCCAAGTTATTTGCTTCGGTCATAGGAGACAATCAATAATTCTATATCGATATTGGATATTTCTTCCATGGACTGATTACAAAAACAGAAAGTTTACAATGAGAAAATGCATAACGATGTAATAGGTAAAATTCCTAAACACCCAAAACAACTATCATTGGTTCATTTCTAGTTCTATAGAAGAAAAACCTGCATATTATTACTATCGTGTTGACTTAAATACGGTAAGGTTAATTTTAGTTATAGGCCAAAAAAGAACTCCCAAGAGGGATAGGAGTCTTCTAGCATGCTTGAAAATGGTAAAATTTTCAACGAGCGAGATCAGAGATGCGCCGCTGTACAACTCATGCTCTCTACCGATCCAAGTTATGGCAATAGGCCCATGGCCAGCACTCTCAAAATGCATCGCTGGGTTGCCACAATTAACAGGGATGTTTTCAGGGTGATGAAAACAAAGTTTCCGACCATAGTTATGATTGTTGGTGTGATTTTAAGTGAGGACCACATCATGCGAGCTCACATGTTTGACGTCAGCTTGAAAGTCAACACCAAAGTGTATTTGTATATGCTGGAGAGTGTGTTGATGCCCTGGTGCAATCAGGTGGCCGCTGACAGACCCTGGGTGTGGCAGCAGGACTCGGCCCTGGCCCACATGTTTAAAGAGACTCAGTCCGATCTTCAGAAGGAGTTGTGCCCATTTATACAGGAGTAGACTCAGTACCCTTCTCTCACTGGTCTTGCTCTACTCCCAACTGAACTCGCTAGGCTAGATAGTGTGGTCATATGTCGAAAACATCACCAACATGCCCTCCCACAACACCAAAGCAAGCCTGATCGCCGCCATGCGCCGAGCTGCCATTTCCGACCCGTATCGAGGCGATGATTGAAGCTGAAGGCGGCTACATTGAATAAATGTCAGCTCTATAACACAATAAAGTTATCTGAATTGATTTGTTTCAGTAAAAGTTTTAAAATAAAACTGTACTGTTTTTTTCTTTAGGGCGGCAACTTTATCGTTCACCCTGTAAACATATGCGCCTAATTAACATTTCATTTTTTTTTCATTTTTCATACCTTTCATTTAAACATCAATTCGTAAATACGTATTTCATATCGTTATTTGTATAAATAACGATATGAAATACGTATTTACGAATTGATGTTTAATCTTGATTGAGACGAATCGACAGACAAAGATGCGCCGGACGCAGTGAAAGAATTTCTGTAACTAGACATTTTTTACAGAATTTTTATTTATCAAATACTATTTATGGCACTTGCCGTTTAAGGTTCAAAGTGAACACTTCACTATGAGAATGAAACTGAAAGTGTCCTGTTATGGCGTATAATAGTGAACCTTGTGCATTTAATAGCAATAGGAAAGCTAAGCGTGGCTTAATATAGGATCGCACGTACCATGTTCAGCATTCGTTTACGTCAGGAGTTCTCAGCCGGGGTCAACATGGACCCTAGGGGTCCATGGAATATTTCTGGGGGTCCACAGGCAAAACATAACAAAATGGGGGTCCACAACAATATTTTGGTGGTCCATGAAGAAAACCAACTCAGAATAGTTTTTATTATTAAAAATTTAATTTCTACTGAAATTTTGTATGTTTTTTTTTTTCAATCATTCAAGTTATTTTAACTATAATATTTCTATTTATCAGATTTACCTCAAACATTTACCTTGCACTCTGTTTCTAAACATGTGTTTTATTTGTTGAAAATTTTATAAAAATGAATAGCAATATATATAGTTAGATATTATGAACTGCAGTAATTGTATTACCAGCTGTGTATATACATATAATATATTCATGTATTGGTAAAGAATTATTATCACTCTAATTTAGATGATGATGATGATTATTATTATTATTATTATTATTATTATTATTATCATTATTATTATTATTATTATCATTATCATTATCATTATCATCATTATCATTATCATTATCATTATTATTATTATTATTATTATCATTATTATTATCATTATCATTATCATTATTATTATCATTATCATTATTATTATTATTATTATTATTATTATTATTATAATAATAATAATAATAATAATAATAATAATAATAATAATAGTTGTTGTAGAATACTTTATTTGCATTAAATTAGTTTTCATTTAAAATTAAAGCTTAATTATATAATATTTCTTTGGTTATTAAAATCTCAAAAATTATATTAGTGAAAAATAGAAGATTGTCTTATGACCAATAGTTATGAAGGGGTCCACCAAGATAAAAAGAAGGGAAAAGGGGTCCATGAGTAAAAAAAAAAAAAGGTTTAGAACCACTGGTTTACGTGAAAGAAAAAGAAACACCTGGATCAAACAGTAAACGTGAGTAAATGACATCATCGTCACCAAAACAAACGGCAAAGCATAAACTGACACGTGACCTTTACTGATATACAGACGACAAGTAGCCCTCTAGTACGACAGAATAGAACCCGAAGCAACCCTGTAGAAAAAAAAAATGGTGGAAAAACGGCTTTGACGTCTACTTGGGTCCGACATGACCATGCTCAGCCTGAGACAAAACACGGTGGAAGGAAAACCCGGGAAGGTTTCCACCTCGAAAAGTGATAAAAAACCGTAATGATGATGATGATGATGATGATGATGATGATGATGATGATGGTGGTGGTGGTGGTGGTGGTGGTGATGATGATGATGATGATGATGATGATGATGATGATGATTTTTAAGCAATGCTGCCTTTTAAATGTCAATTCCATTTTTTTTTAATTAGGGGTGCATGACTTATCAAGGCTTGAAGGCAGTTCGAGTATAACGGTTAATGAATTTCCATTGGCCTGTGAGCCAACACCATGATGATCGGTATACGCAGAATCCGGGTGTGTTTCTTTTATTTACGAGGACGGCTCAAAAGGAACTTGTTTAAATTAGACTTCAAAACGGGCATGTTATAGTTAGCTTGGAAGCAACCCAGCGGTATTGTGTTTCAGAAACGAGTAGTTCTGGGAAATAAACTTTTCTCATGGAATTTACATTTAGTCTTAAGCACAGACAGATGATAAGGGAAAATGTTAGCAGTTGTTGTATCAAGACAAGTATCTGCTTTGAATGTTCTACAGAGGCACGGATCAAAGATAGAAACTCAGCTGAGCATCTGCCATGAAAATGACGACAGAGCATAAATAAACTCTCTTCATCTCTTCTGTGATATAAAGTAAGTAGGGTAGAAAAGATGGCTTCAGCCACTAGATTTTGAAGTCGGTTTTGAATCGTGTCAAGTTCTTCCTGTGTAAGTCGAAGTAGATTTGAATTTGAATGATATCTGGGGAACTATGATTTAAATCCACTTGTAATGAAAATGGCAATCATTTTTTTTTTAATCACATTGGAAAGAAACTCTGCTCGTGGAATTTACGTTTAGTTTTAGGCACGGATAAATATTAAGATAAATTATTACACATTGAAGGAGGAAGCGGCCTCAACCCGCTTGGGGGGGGAGCTACATGAGGAGGAGGAACATGTGTGTGTATTTATCTTTGTGTATGTTATAGTTATGATTATGGTTAGTAACAGGGTTAGGATAAGGGTTAAGGATTATGGTTAGGTTTAAGGTTATGGTTAGCGTTAGCGTTATGGTTATAATTATGGTCGAGGTCATGGTACGGGTTAAGATTATGGTTAGAGTTGTGAATAGTATTCAAGTTAAGGTTAGTGCTTAGGGTTAAGGTTAGTCAGGTTAAGGGTTACGACTATGAATGGGGTTGAAATTATGTTTAGTTAGGGTTTAAGGCTATAGTTATCGTTAGATTTGGGTTTATGTTTAGAATACAGTTAGGGTTGGGGTTAGGGTTAGGCTTATGGTTATGGTTGGGGTTATGGGTAGGCTAATGGCTAAGCTAATGATTAGGGTTAGTGTTACGGTTAAGGGTTGTGATGAGGGTTAAGGTAAGGGTAAGGTTTATGGTTCATGTACGTATTATTTTTTTTACAAAGGCATCACCACTTATCAAAGCCCAGAGGCTACTCAAAAATAAGGGTTAGTGTACAGTAGACGATTGGAAAATATAGTAATCATTAGTAATGAAAATTCGGTAAAATTGTTAACTTATATGGAACGGCTCATCAAGAACTTATTTACGTTAGACTTGAAGACAACCATATTGTATTCAGTCGGAAAACAGGAAAACGAAAGACAATTCCGTAGGCGTGCAGTTCTAAGAAAGAAGCTTTGTTCATGGAATCTACGTTTAGGTTTAGGCACAGATAAAGAGTAGGGGAAATTATTGATAGTGTTTTCTGCTAGACGGGTGTTTCTTGTGAAAGTTTGGCAAGGGGGGACTATGGATTGGAGCTCAGTCGAGCACTTGCCATTAAAATAACGATAAAGCAGAAACAAACTCGCAACATCTCTTCTGCGAAAAAGAGGTTGCAGGGAAGATTCTCAATAAATAGTTTTTCGATTTGTACACACTGTGCCAACAAGGTCATAGTTTACTAATCATATTCTGGATGATAATAACATAATCCAATCAGATTTAATTTTATCGATTTTTTTCGTAGATTACAATGAGAAGGAAGAAGTTCTATCGATATCTTCTAGAAAGTTTGATCTTTTGATCTTTATAGCTTAACTTCAACGTTAGCGATCGATAATTCGATATTATGATGTGCCTGAAAATCAATCGATTGAAAGAATCGGATTAATTCGGTAATGCGCTCGTTTCTTTCAAGTTTTTCGGGATAAAACAGTCAATATAGAAAAGTTCAAGCGAAATAGAAAAGATACACTTACTAAGCGATTGGCAACATATAGCTAATAAGACATCAAGCAGATGAAAGAATTGTTTTTAATAACAGGAGAAAAAGTTTGAGTACGGAATTCATTGAACAGAAATATACCCATGGATTTTTATTTTACAAAGGAGTCACCACTGACAAGGCCCGGAGGCACTCGAGGATAAAGGTTAATAAGTGTACAGTAGTCAATGGGAAAATGTTGTAGCAATCGGTAGCAGTGGGAATTGGGTGAATTGGATTACATAAGGGGACTCTTCATCAAGAACTTGTTCACATTATCCTTTAAGACAACCATATTGTAGTCACTTGGAAAGCAGAAAACGGAACAAAGTTTCATAGGTGTGCAGTTCTAAGAAAGAAGTTTTGTTCATGGAATCTACGTTTAGGTTTAGGCACAGATAAATAGTGAGGGAAATTATCGATAGTGGTTTTAGCTAGACGGGTGTTTTTTCGTGAAAGTCAAGCTGGGGGGACCATCTATCTATCTATCTATCTATCTATCTATCTACCTATTTATCAATCAATCTATCTATCTATCTATTTATTTATCTATCTATCTATCTATCTATCACAGATTGTTTATATCTACCTACCTATTTATCTATCCATCTTATCTACCTGTCTGTTTACCTACCTACCTACCTATCTACCTACCTACCTAACTACCTACCCACCTATCCATCTATCCACCTATCTATCTATATCTAGCTATTTATCTACCTCCTTATTTATCTATCTACTTTTCTATCAATATATATGTTTCTATTCTATCTATCTATCTATCTACCTTTCAATCTACCTATTTATCAATCAAGCAATCAATCTATCTATCTATCTATCTATCTATCTATCTATCTATAACAGATTGTTTATATCTACTTACCTATTTATCTATCCATCTTATCTACCTGTCTGTTTACATATCTACCTACCTATCTATCTCTCTACCCACCTATCCATCTATCCACCTATCTCTATCTATCTACCTTCTTATTTATCTATCTATCTATCTACTTTTCTATCAATATATCTGTTTCTATCTATCTATCTATCTATCTATCTATCTATCTCTTTATCTATTTCTCTCATCCTTTATTTCTATCTATTCTTATCTATCTATCCTTATCTATTTATATATATAGCAGATTGTTTATAATCTATGTACGGGAGCGTTTCCAAAATAAAACCTTCTTTTTTTTTTAACTCAAAAAGTTGAACAGCTACGCAGATTAAAGTGATACCATTAAAACGATCGACCTTTTGTGCTGCCGAATAAAGTTTTCAACATAGTCAACGCCATTTTCAATGTCTGGAACGCGCTTTGTCTTATGAAGGTTGTTCCAGAAATAAAGCCTCCTATTTTTTTAACTAAAGAAAATAATGAAAAACTATGATATCATTAAAACGAGTGATCCTTTCTGCTACAGAATTTATTTTTCTACTTAGTCACCACCATTCTTAATGCACATTTGTCCAGAATTTAATGACGCATTTCTGCTTTTAGCGCACGTTTACGACAGAGGTTGTTTTCTTAGAGACTTACACCGTCAATATCTGCATCGGAGAGATGAAACTTCCATGTCATGGATGCAGAAGTCCAGTCATCATGGCAATGTAATTTTCAATCCGCTCTGATCTATTCGGACGAAATAAAAAATAGGAGACATTACTTTTCAAATAGCCCTCGTTGTTAAAAAAAATGAAAAAGAATAAAATATCGCTTATTTCATGGTGGGAGACAAAAAAAACAAATAGTTCAAGATACTTGCCAACCTATGTATCGTTTTATGTTAATTTTTATCCCCCCCTCCCCATGCACATGTCCAACGAGAAGTCACGTCTTGGAAATAAAAAAAGGTCTATTTTTTATCCTATTTAACTATTATGACCAATGGGAGGTCCCGTCTTCCTCCAAATTCCTTAGTTTCCCATCCACAGGCAATATGAGCGTGAACAAGTACATTGAGGACATTGCGAAGGCTGCTGCAAAGAAGATGAATTCTCTCTATCGTGGTAAAAGATTACTCACACTTAAGAATATCGTATATCTCTACAAAGCCACCATTCTCCCATACATGGAGTATTATTACCACATGTGGGCTTGTGCATCTACCGCCCGTCTCTCCCCCTTGGACAGGATCCTTAATTCATGCGTTGTCTAGATCAAGTTTAATCAAAAACTTACTTATCTATCGATCCATCTATATATAAGTTCAAGTATGTTTGAAATATCTATCTATCTATTTAACTATCCTTCAGTACATCGGTCTGAATCCATCTATCAATTTATACCGATATGTATGTGTCTCTGTCTGTCTGTCTGTCTGTCTGTCTGTCTCTCTCTCTGTCTCTCTCTCTCTCTCTCTATATATATCTATCTATATATATATATATATATATATATATGCGTGTGTGTGTACCCTGCACTGAAGAATCCCGAAAGGATGAAACACTAGTGTCTGTAGGTATTTAATTATTATAGTAAAAAATAATTATATATATATATATATATATATATATATATATATATATATATATATATATATATATATATAAAGATAGATAGATAGATAGATAGAATAGGGTAGGCGATTAATAATTGAGAAATTATCAATCAAGTTTTCATAGGAAGAAAAACATAACAAAATCATATTCGCATGTACGATAGTTTCGGAAACGTTATCCTTTTATTCATTTGATATTTACAAATAAAACCATCGAGATATAAGTCAAATATTTCTGGATATCATTTTGTCATCAGCATAAATAGGAGGAGGGGGGTAAACAGCTTATTGAAGTAAAAATAGTTTGTGAACATAAAATAAAAATAAATAAATGAATATTTTTTTTAAATTTAAGTGGAACTACATTTTTTGTGTACATAATTAATTGCAGATATATTTTCTATCGTATTTGTTATGATATAATGTCTATGTGATACAATTAAACTATTGTGTAATAATTTTTAATTGGTTGAATGGTAAAAGGAGGAAAATAGTGCAGCACCTTTAAATATATTTTACTGAGGCTTTGCTCATTTAAACCCATTATATATATATATATATATATATATATATATATATATATATATATATATATATATATATATATATATAATATAAAGCTGAACGTCTGTGTGTGTGTGTGTCTGGTCACGAATAGGCTCCTATATGGTTGACTATTACAGAAAACTGATCACATATAATGATAGATGTATCGAGACACAGGAATGGGTATGTTTGATTTGGCATGATGATGATTCATTAAAATTGTGGAGTCTGCGTACACGCCTGCTTCACAAAGTATGGAAATAAAAAAATTAAAAATTAAAAAAAAAACGTTTACAAGTATTTTTGCTTTAGATGTACATAATAATACTTTGATAAGTGTGTTTTAACTTAAATAAGGATGGTATGATAAAATTGTGGGGTCTGCGTTCGCGCCTGGCCTCCATAGAATGGAAATAGGCACAAACTTTAACAAAGATGTTTTATATCTATCTGCGTATGTATACTTTGATAATTATGTTTCAGTTTGAAGAAATATGGTATAATAAAATTATGTGGTGTTCGTTCTCGCCTGACCTCCATAGAATGGAAATATGTCACAAAATTTAACAAGGTTTTTTAATATAGATCCACAGAATATTGTGATAAGTGTTTCAATGTGAACAGGTATGGTATAATAAATTATGGGGTTTATCTATTTCATTTTTACTTTCATCATATTTTGCTTTGGTTTTGATACCCCCAAATTCGAAGCCATCTCTTTAGAACCCTTCCTTTTCATAAACTATGTTGCAATATTTTGAAGATATAATGGGGTATGATCCCACACAGTCGGACGATTCTATTTATAAACGATGCTGCTAAGAACTGACGAATCAAATAATTCACGTTCTGCTACCAACCAATTAGAAACCAGAATTGCTTCATAAATATTAAACCTTTTCTGGAGCAATTTCACATGTTCTTTCCCGGGTTTCGACACGGTAAGAATATTTTGTTCTGTGGAACTGTCTACTACAAACAAATCACCTACCAGGACTTGTGTGTAACAGCGAACCATCTGAAAGTGTTCTGAAACTCAAAATGGCTTACACTTCTAGAAGCTATCATACTTTCATAAATCAGAGTCCATTTTCTGTAGGCTGTTTTTGAACCCTGTCACCGACGGGCACTTTTGCTAGTATATATGTATATATATTCGTAGATTGTTTTGTTGATTTTTAAACGATAATATGATTAATAGCGTCTTCAACCTTGAAGACCTTTTTCTTTAGAAAATCGTCCATACCTTTTTGAACGAAAACAAATATTATTTATTATTTTATTTTACTTATTTTATTTTAATCTATGGCCATGCATGTTTGAGGTCCTAATGCTCATCATCGTAGCTTGACTGTTTCTAGGAATCGAACATTTTATTTACAAGGTAGCCACCACTTATCAAGGCCCGGAAGCCACTCGGGGATAACGGTCATTGCGTGTACAGTACGTTAGTATTGGAGATTCTTACTTAGTGTCTTACTTAAGGGGCCGGTTCATCAGGAATTTGTTTATATTGGACTTGAAGACATCCAGGTTGTAGTCAGGTGGGGAACAGGCAACCGGAACAGAGTTCTACAGGCGTGCACTTCTAAGAAAGAAACTTTGTTCATGGAATCTACGTTTTGATTTTGGCACAGATAAGGAGTGGGGAAAATTTTGGATAGTGGTTTCAGTTAGACGGGTGTTATTCGTGAAAGATTGGCAAGGGGGAACCAGAGATTGGAGCTCAGACGAGCACCTGCCATGGTATTAACATCAGAGCAGATACAATTTGGATTAGTGCGTTAACCGTTAAGCCGCGAAGTTCCAGATGACTTTAACTGCTATTTTCATCGCTTTTTATACTGTATATGTATATTTTTGTTGATTTTTCAAACGATCATACAATTAATAGCGTCTTCAACACTGAAGATCTGTTTACTTACAACACTATCCATACAGCTTAAAGCATCTTTTTATCTCTCTCCTCTCTCACTATATATATATATATATATATATATATATATATATATATATATATATATATATGTGTGTGTGTGTGTGTGTGTGTGTGTGCGTGTGTGTGTGTAATATGTATATATATATATATATATATATATATATATATATATATTTCTGTGGAAATATATTTTCTTTTAATATATACCAATCCTTATTTAAGAAGCAAAATGTAATTACAGGAGAAAATAGTGAATAAATGACAAAAGACTATACTCCAAAGTTCATGATGTTTACCATCTTATAATTTATTCCTTTAATTCAGTTAACATTTACAGTTCAATTTATGTATATATATATATATATATATATATATATATATATATATATATATATATGTATATGTATATATATGTGTGTGTGTGTTTGTTAGTATATTTTAAGTATATGCTTATCTATCTATAAGTGAAATATATTTTACTTATCTTGTATTCATCTATTCATTTATCTATCTATCGGTCGATCCATCTATCTATATGCTTATGTATGTTTAAGTACTTAGCCATCTATCTGATTATGTATTTATCTGGCTATAAAAGCTTAGGTATGTTTAAAGTCCTTTCATTTTTCTATCTTTCTATATATCTATCTCTTTACATGCATATATATACATATATACATACACACACACACACACACACACACACACACACATATATATATATATATATATATATATAAGAGAAAGTAAATTAAAACTGTAAGTGTAACTTTACAATCAAAATTTATTGTTCGACTGAATACTCCAAAAAACAATTTACAAAGTCCTTATTCCGTGGAGTTTCAAAGAATGCTATTTTTATTATTCTTCTCATCAGAGAACATTAAGAAATCAGCAAATTATATTTGTAGCAATACTAGAATTGCTAGTTAAGGCATAAAGTGAAACCGCAATTTATTGTAGTTATAAATTGCCAAATAAAAAAGTTAATAAATATTGGATATGCAAAAAACTTATATAAAAACAAACCACGCATAATATTACCGCTTGCATGAAAATCTTCTCAAGTTTATCCAAAATGCAAAATAGTTCTTTAGAGAGAATGTATTCCAAAATAAGTCCAGCGTTACGATGTACATAAGCCGATTGGAAAGTTTACAAAAAAACTGAAATAATGAAAATTGTCTTTTTTCCGGACAGTGCAGTAGTCCAAAGAGAAGTCTAGTCAAATGGAACCTAATAGCAAAAAGAGAGAAATCCAATATGACAACCTTCATCATCGTCTTAGAAAAAGTGATTTCAAGCGGGTGGGGCGGGGATCAGTTCGTGAAAGCTAGTATTACTCTGACTAGAAATTGTCTAGACAGAATGGAACAGACCTTTCTATAAAGTGTTAAATTCGATGTCATTATTAAAAAAATTGTAGGAGTGATGATTATAATTTTTTAAGTGTTGCAGAATCATAGCTTAATAAGGCTGTCAAAAAGGCATGATGATGATCAGGATGACAAAATAATAACAATAATAACAATAATAATAATAATAATAATAATAATAATAATAATAATAATAATAATAATAATAATGATGATAAATGCAAAATAATTTAAATAATAGTATAGTCAATGATCATGGATAATAATAATAATAATAATAATAATAATAATAATAATAATAATAATAATAATAATAATATAATAATAATAATAATAATAGTAATTTAGCAATTATAGTAACAAATTTCGTAATAAGTATAAAATTTTTTTAGTAATAATGATAAAATATCATATATATATATTCTATAAAAAACAATAAAGATGTCGATAATAATAATATTTATAATAGCAGCAACAGAGATAGTGACACGAATGATTATGTCAATCATATACCGATATTGATAAAAGTAAATATACAAATATATACAAATATGCATATATATATGCATATATATATACATATACGTACACACATATATACACATACATACACATACAAAGACACATCCACATACTTACACATATATACATAACATACATACACGTACTTACCCACATTTATACATACGTAAGTACAACTATAAACATACAAGTGCATATATATATACATATATACATATATAGACACAATGCATAAAACGCATCTACATTGACATATGAAACATAAAAATAAATAAATAAAATAAAAACCTTCATATATATATACATATAGATACACATACATAGACACACATACGGACAAATTATATGCACATATACAAATCATAACAGATGCTATATATATATATATATATATATATATATATATATATATATATATATATATATATATGTATATATATATATATAAATATGCACATACAGAAAAATATGTATAATTTAGGAGTAATATTTATCTTAATATGTAAAAAAATAAGACAATAATAGCTGATAGTATTGATTATTTCTATAATTCAAGATAAAATCCATAAACTAGGTAAGACAATATGGGGAAGTTAGGTAGAATGGGTAGAAAAACTACAATAATAAGAATGTATAATAGTAATAATTATTTTTAAAAAATTAGAATTTCTAATTTATTTTTATTTTAAATTTTAACAGAGGGACTATGTAATTTGAAAATTGGAATACTTTTATTTTGCCCTATGTTTGCATTGGAAAATCAGCTCACTCTTTGTATTGATTACATTTTTGGATTGAGGAGACGTTATTATCCTAAATGCCTCGGAAAGGCAGAGGTTACAATATTTAGATCCAGGGTCTAAGATTGCGATTTACATATAATACTCCAATTAATTGAGTAGCGAATATTCTTAGATTTAAGTTTTTTTTAAATTAAAGTAGCCAAATAAGTTCCCTGGTTACTATTTGTGTTCTTATTGCTAAAAGATGATGTGTGATTAGAGATTCTCTGCTTTATTAAAATAGAAGTGGATCCGATGTATGTGTATGTTTTGGGTTCATTGTGGATACTGTTGTTTGCATTTAATATTAGATTGTTGTTAAGGTAAGGATAAAGTGGGTGAATGGATGGAGATGTTATTAATGGGCCGGTTTCCAAAGTTATTATCATTGCAGTTTCACTTAATGCCTTAACTAGCAAATTCTGGCATTGCTACAAATATAATTTGCTGATTTCTTTATGTGCTCTGATGAGAAGAATAATAAAAATAGCATTCTTTGAAACTCCGCGGAATAAGAACTTGTAAATTGTTTTTTTGGGGTGTTCAGTCGAACAATGAATTTTGATTGTAAAGTTCAATTTACAGTTTTAATTTTCTTTCTTTTATAATACACTCTACTCTCTGTTGCGCATTGAGCTTTTTTAATTCGGTTCGGATTAAATTTTTTATATATAAATACGGTTATGTATATGTGTTTGAAGTTTACCATAGCGTATATCAGGTAAACACTACATCCCTTTGTTTTCATTAATATATATATATATATATATATATATATATATATATATATATATATATATATATATATAAAGTACAGGGTTGAACGATAAATTTGTCACCCTAGAAAAGAAAGCATGATTCCATTTCTGTTTGGTGAAAACTGGTTTTCCTTTTTCCGTTGCAAACTGTCTGAAAGTGACACAATATTCAACGAGTGAGATCAGAAATGCGCTGCTGTAAAACTCTCTACCGATCCAAGTTATGTCTACAGGACCATTCCCAGCACCCTTAAAATGCATCGCTGGATTGTCACAATTAACAGGAACGTTCCCAGAGCTGACATCAAAATTTCCAGCTATAATTGCTAAATTACTATTATTATTATTATTATTATTATTATTATTATTATTATTATTATTAGGTGTGGTTTTAAGTGAGAGCCACATCATGTCACCTTACATGTTCGACATCAGCTTGAAAGTCAACACCAAAGTGTACCTGGGTATGGCAGCTTCAGAAGGGGTGCTTTGACTTCAGAAGGAATGCTATGACTTTGTACCCTTCTTTCACTGGCCCCTCTACTCCCCTGACTTGAACCCGCTGGACAATTTCGTTTGGTCATACATCGAGAACATCGCCAACGTGACCTCCCACGACACAAAAGCCAGCCTGATCGCCGGTATCCGCCGCGTATTCTCCCAGCTCCCGCTGACGCTTGTGGAATAGGCATGCTCTCAGTTCTGGACCCGTATCAGGGCGATGATTGAGGCTGAAGGCGGATACCTTGAATAGATATCAGCTCTACTACATAATCAAATTACTTGAATTGGAATTTTTCAAAATACAGCTGTAGTGTTGCTTTCTTTCGGGTGACGCTTTTATCGATCCACCCGGTATCTACTAGGCTACTCTCTCTACATTATTTACATATATTTTTAGCATCTCATCCATCTATCAATAAGTGTTTTCACATCTCTCTCGCTCTCTCTCTCTCTCTCTCTTTCTCCTCTCTCTCTCTCTCGCTCTCTCTCAGAATCCACGTCTTTCCATGGTTCCCAGTTATTTTCTAGTTCAGTAGATTAAACATAATCTATTTACTCACGTTCATGACATATCAGTTCCAATTACAACGTATCATTTACCTTTGCCTATAAGTCTCTCCCCGTTTCTCCACGGTCCAATATACTACTGAAAATGTCAACTAAAACTGACAAATAGCTTTTCTGTTCGTCTCGGCTACTTCAGAAAAAAAAAAAAAAATCCTTTTTCTAAAATTTATTTCTGAATGATGACTAACCCTCTGACCGCGGCCATTCTTTTCAAAATGTCTGTCTCGATTTTCTTCAGAGAAATTTATATGAGAGTGAACGTAATGGAAAATGTTATAGATTATGAATGGATCGGAACAGGAACATTAAATACTAGATGACAGTCCGGCGTTGCCCAGTCGTTCAATACGTTTAAACATGATATTTTCATTTATGCAGATTGTGTCCGTATTATTACAGAATCAATCCTCTATTTATTATTATATATTACGAGGAATAATTTGCGCGTTGGACTAATTCGCGACAAATTCGCTAAAAAAAAAAAATAATAATGATAATGTCGTTCATTAAATTCTATCTATGTTAGTTTACAATATCACATCAGCTGATATTTGGGCTTGAAGATATATGCTCTGGAAAAGTCAATTCTGATTAATGTTTAGTTTTAAAACATGCAAACGAAGAAATGATTTGCGTCGATTTTAAATAGTAAATTGAACTCGTTAATAAGAAAGAATTAAAATAAAATGGTGAGTTACTTCAGGGCTTCAGCAGGGGATTATTAGATCTATAGCACTAAGCTTTATCTCCAGATTATGATAAATATGTTTTCTAAGAAGAAATGCTTTGCTGAAATTTTATAATCGTTTTGGCCGGTGTAACATAAAATATTCCTCTGTAAAATAATTCGATTTTCGATGCTTATTGGATGAATTTCTGTAAAATAAAAAAAACATAGTTAAGAATACGGCCAGACATATGAATTCGCTTTGTGTAAAAAAAACAACAAAAAAAACACAAAAGAAAAAAATGCTTCGCAGATCGAGAAAATCAAAAGAAAAATAAAGAAAATTCTGTTTTATTTAATCAAACCTGCCTTCATAACGACTTGCTGCCAAAATACACACACACACACGGGAATATATATATATATATATATATATATATATATATATATATATATATATATATATATAAATAAAAATTACAATTAAATTTACCAAAATGACCCAAGATGGTAAAAGTAAAGTATATTATAAATATTAAAGAATTAATATTTATAAAGTAATCTCAGCTAGATGTAAAAGCTCGATAAAACAAAATAGGAGATAGAGCTTATAATACGAGCAAACAGTTAATAAAACATGCTAAAAAACACTTTGAAATGCGTTAAAAACATATTTAATCAGAAAAGGAATCTAGTGTTTCCTTTTCAGATTAAATATGCTTTTAACTCATTTGAAAGTGATTTTTAACATGTTTTATTAACTGTTTGCTCGTATATATATATATATATATATATATATATATATATATATATATATATATATATATATATATGTATGTGTGTGTGTGTGTGTGTACTAGAGGTTTATCACCAGATATTACGCAATTAAGCACACTAGTAAAATGATACTAGTAAATATAAAGCAGAAAATAACAGAATAAAAAATAATGTAAAATGCGGTTTTAAAAGGAATATGCAAATTAGTAGGCTGTTTGAAGTAAGTTGCATAGCCACGACTTGGCATATAAGAAAAACGTTTTAAATTTTTTTAAATAAAAAAGTGGCCTATTAATATCGATGTTAGTGCGACGAATATATCAATTTCTCACACGCACATATAAGTTTTAAGTATTTAGTATACGAAATGTATATAAAATAGTTTAAATTCCTAAATTAAATATTGCAGACTTAGCTTTTGTATAAGCCGATATGCCGCTGGAAAATCCACAATAATTACAAATTATATATATATATATATATATATATATATATATATATATATATATATATATATATATATATATATATATACTAGCATTAGTACCCGTCGTTCATTGGGTTCAAAAACAGCCTACAGAAAATGGACTCTGATTTATGAAAGTATGATAGGTTATGAAAAGGAAGGGTTGTAAATTTGGGTTGAATTTGGGGTTATGAAAAGGAAGGGTTGTAAATTTGGGTTGAATTTGGGGGTATCAAAACCAAAGCAAAATATGATGAAAGTAAAAATGAAATAGATAAACCCCATAATTTATTATACCACACTTGTTCACACTGAAACACTTATCACAATATTCCGTGGATCTATATTAAAAAACCTTGTTAAACTTTGTGACATATTTCCATTCTATGGACGTCAGGCGCGAACGAACACCCCATAATTTTGTTATACCATATTTCTTCAAACTGAAACACAATTATCAAAGCATACTTACTCAGATAGATATGAAAAGTCTTTATTAAATTGTGTGCCTATTTCCATTCTTTGAAGGCCAGGCGCGAACGGAGACTCCACAATTTTATTATACCCCCAAATTCGAAGCTATCTCTTTACAACCCTTCCTTTTCATAACCTATCATACTTTAATAAATCAGAGTCCATTTTCTGTAGGCTGTTTTTGAACCTAGTCAACGACGGGTACTTTTGCTTGTATATATATATATATATATATATATATATATATATATATATATATATATATATATATATCTCGAATCTCGCTAGGTTCAGCCACTCTGAAGAGTCGTAGACGACGAAACATGTGTCAGTGGATAATTGTATTTTAAAAACAATATATATGGCCGCTCCTCATTTGGGGAGTATCTAATCGGTAAAAGGGAAAATTATATCCAACTCGCATTTAGGTAAAAATGCACTTACGTGTGAGTAATATAATTAATTCCGAAAGTATCGCGAACAAAAATAAATAAATAAATAACAGCTACATAAAAAATCACGGTATACAGCAGTCGTGTGAGATGGAACAGTAGTAGAGGTTTAGGCTTCTTTGCCTAGGGTCCCGATTTCAAATCTCCCTAGATTTAGCCACTCTGATAAGTCGTAGACGACGAAATACGTGTCAGTGGATAATTTTATGTTAAAAAGTATATATATAATATTTTTTATTTATGTAGACAAATATTATACAGTCTCTACACTGAACATTCTAATGTTTCGGACAATTGGTTGGCAAGAACCAATAGTCTTCGTCAGGCGACGCAATAAAGTGGATGTGCTAATGAAACCATCTGGTTCGCAAACGGTAGAAATGAAATGTTTTTTTTTTATTTATAGAAATA
This sequence comes from Euprymna scolopes, assembly GCF_053919585.1. Lineage (NCBI taxonomy): Eukaryota > Metazoa > Mollusca > Cephalopoda > Sepiida > Sepiolidae > Euprymna > Euprymna scolopes. The sequence goes on along the minus strand of NC_136514.1, from coordinate 31,252,650 downwards.
CAATGTTAAAATGCGTAATTAAAACTTGCGGTGTTGTAGGTTAAGTGACATTTTAGGCTCAAAACAACGGAAAGCGATAGGGTTTAAGAGAACATCAAGACATAACAGGATGAAGAAGAGGAATAAAAAAGGAAAAGAAAAGTAAAAACGAAAAAGAAAGAACATAGAAACGTGTACCTATATATGTCTTCATAGCTCAGGCATTCACACACACACACACACACACACACACACACACACACACACAAACACACACACACACATATATATATATATATATATATATATATATATATATATATATACTGTGTAAGCAAAACCAAGACTTCAAAAAGGCAACGAAATGTATATTTCATTTTACGTTACAATTGTTTCCATGTCCAGTCGACAATTTCAAACATTATATCGTTTGAAAATTTTCAAAACCAGCATTTCTTCAGACTTTATGAATAAAAACCCTTAGACTTTTTGGCTTAAAACTTATTGGTATATGAAAATTTACTGGATTACACGAGCTCAGTATATTACATACAAGTCTCTCTCTCTCTCTCTCTCTCTCTCTCTCTCTCTATATATATATATATATATATATATATATATATATGTATATATATATATATATATATATATATATATATATATATATATATATATATTCCGGTGGAAATATATTTTATTTCCGTATAATGTATACCAATCCTTATTTAAGAAGCTCAATATATTTACAGAGCAATATAGTGAATAAATGACAAAAGACTATATTCCAAAGTTTGTGATGTTGACCTTCTTCTTATTTATTCCTTTCATTCAGTTGACGGATTGATTGTTGCTATTTCTTCTGGTGAGTTAAAGGCAAAATAGATTCACTCATTGATATAACAATTTAGTGATTGATTTTGCGCTACGAAACAGATACCGTCAAGAATCGATAATGTCAACTGAATTAAAGGAATAAATTATATGATGGTCAACAACATGAACGTTGGAATATAGTCTATTCTCATTTATTGAATATATATATATATATACAGAGAGACAGGGAGACAGGGAGAGAGAGAGGGGGAGAATGCGAAAAACAGCAGTGTACTAGTATCAGTTGAAGATTTTTAGGGCAATTCATTCTAAACCAGCACCATTTGCCGAAACCGATATACTTTTCTTATGCCTCCTTTTGAGAAGATAACTATAGACAGATTCGGTCCCTAGGGTGAAATGCCACGAAGAAGCATATACACAGTTGTGTCGACTGGCTGACTAAATTGGCCCGAAGCCAATGCAATCGCGGATACGTGAGCCAGGACAGTTGGAAATTTGAATTAGAATGAGCTCCACACCCACAGTTATTCAATGACAGCGAGAAATACTTGTTCCCACCTCTGTTTATTTTAGACAGAGCCCGAAACTGTTATCTGGCTACTTTCACATGAAAAAAAGGAGACGACGATCAGTTTTGCTTTAAACATAGAGGATTTATTAATCTTAAAAGTGATGATGGCTAGGTAGTTAACGACACGGACTGACTAATTTACTATTCCAAGTTCAAGTTGTCCCCCCCCACTGAAAAACGTTCACGTTTGTCGGATGTTAGTAATCTTTACGTGGTCCCTCCAGTAAATACTTGATTTCTTTCTTGAAATAATTCTTGCTAGAAAAATATCGGGGAAACCAATACCAACAATAGAGTCATCTGATTTATGTGATATGAAAAATTAATCTAAACTATATTTTCGGATTTTTTAAAACGAGATTGATAATTTAAATTATTTGGATTATTAAGTTGTTTGTTATCTTTGCAACGTTATGGCCGATGTAACCTCAGACCTTTTTCAGTGGCAATTTTTCGAAATTGGTAATCTTTATGTCGAACTCGGTATCCATATATGCCATGGGAGGCAACTGTATAATATGCATAAGTTGCCGATTTTTAATATAATGATTTCTGATTGTATGAAAGATGCAGCTAAAGAAGTCCGGAGATTACATCGGCCGAAGCGTTGTGAAAATAACTACCACACGGATAATAGTAGTCAGGATAATCCAAAGAATTCACACTATATGGATTTTTATTTTATTGAATATAGCATACCTACGTTGATACAATGATTCCCGTTAGATCACAAACGTTAGGAAACGTTAAGCCTGATCAATACTTAATGGGTGATCACTTGAAAATACCAGATGCTATGTATGTTTATTTCGGGTTGTTTCAAGTCGACCTAAACTTCCTTTTGCTACAATACAATGTCTGTTCAGGATATATTGCACACTCTTTGCTTCCCTACACATTCCGCTCTCAACACGCAGACACACTGGTCTCTCTCTCTCTCTCTCTCTCTCTCTCTCTCTCTCTCTCTCTCTCTCTTTATATATATGTGAACAAACAGTTAATAAAATATGTTAAAAAAACACTTTGAAATGGGTTAAAAACATATTTAATCTGAAAAGGAAACACTTGATAAATGGATAGTCCTTAATAATTTTCAGAATATTTATCTGTAAAGTCAAGGAATTTTTGCATGTTATTAAAATAAATTAACATAGAAAATTATAAAAATATATTAAATAAAATAAAAATATTTTTCGTAAATGCAGAACTATGTTTCATTTTATTTCCGGTTTTCAGTCAATTCACGACGATTTGACGATTTCGAATTTCGAATTAAAAATGTAATTCTTGGTTCGTTCGTTATCAATAAAACCATATTTGTACATTACCAATTTATTTGAAAGCTTCAGACAGTCTATATGTTATTAAAATAGATTAACATCTCAAATTATAAAGATATATAAAATAAAATAAAAATATTTTTCTTAAATGCGAACCTGTGGTCAAATTTTATTTCCGGTAGAATGCACGTTGGAATGATTTCACTACGATTTGACGATTTCGCATGACAACATTTTCAGTGTTACATCGCTAAGTATAAGGCATCTCCTATTTTTACATTTTTATTTCATTTGTTTATCCAAAATTTACATTTATAATTCATTTGTTTATTTTATCCATCAATAAATAAGTTTTATTTGTTTGATTTTTTACGGCATCTCGCATTCCAAAATTCTATTTTTTTTAAATTTAAATTCCAAGATTACATTTTTTTTAAATTTAAACTTCAAGTGTTTAGATTAAATCCAAGCCTACCTAAAATAAATTTGTTTAATTCTTAAAAATATTAATGAATAAAAAATAGCATCCATTTGCTTCGATCGATTTCATTTGCTGTAAAAAATTACCGCATTTTTTGCCCTCCCCCATTTTTTTCTTCCTCACGTGTTACAGGTGATTCTTGGTAAGTTTCTTTCGGTAAATCTGTCTAAATACCTTCATATTTGAACTTATCTCGAATTACAGGATTTAAAAGTTATTTTGTTTTTCTTACCACTTTCCGGCGATTACTACTAATTCATTTGCTGTTTCTTTTTTTTTTTTTTGGCAGTCAATCTTGTTTCTACATATTTCCCCCCCCCCCATAAATTTTCATTTTTCAATTTTCACGTGCATTTAGAAATTGTACGATTATACTTTAACAATTCAAATAGTTTTTAGACATACATCCTTCTTTCAACGTTGTCCAACAATATTTATTCCTTACCGTTTTCCGGTGTTTTGTGGGGGCATTATTATATTGCTATTGCAATTATTTCAATTTTTTGCTTCCTGCTTTTTCTACAGATTTTTTAAGCGATTTATTAATTATTCTTAAAATCTTATAACATTACAATAAAGATTACATCTTCTTATAAATGATTTTTGCTTTTTGTGTTATGGAAATCAATACCATTTTCTTACTCACGTGCATACAGCGTACGAGCCATCTGTTTACTAAAAACACTTGGCCTTACATAACGATACAGCTGTTGACTGGCCAAACAATTGATTATATTGCGATATCTATCAGGCATATATTTTTCTTCAGTCTCCACTTTTTTGAGATTGCTTAATTAAAAACTTGCAGAAACAAAGAATCAAACTTACTTGGACACAAACAAAATTACAGAATTACCATTAAAAAATTGCCATTACTTGGCCATACAGGCAAATAAATTGAGAAATCACTCAAGCTAATATTTTTTAGACTTCTCTTTCTTCAGATTCCTCAATTAAAAACAGGCATTAAAACATAAAACAATTTTTAAACTAAATTCATTTCTCCAAATCTATTTCGACACAAAAAACCTACATAGAAAGCTAAATTGGCCTTAATTGGCCATACAGGTCAATTACCAATAAGCAAAAAAAAAAAAGGAAAATATAACAAATAAAAAAAATGCTCCAAATCTATTTTGAAGCAAAGAAAGGATTTTCAGATTCCTCAATTGAAAATAAGCAAAAAAAGAAAATATTTCTACAAATCTATTTGTAAGCAAGGAAAATTGTTGAACCATATGCAAAAAGGCCTTAATTGACCATACAGATCTCGACATATAAATAAATTGAGAAATCAATCAAGCCAATATTTTTTTCATACTTCCCTTTTTTCAGATTCTTCAATTAAAAATAAACAATAAAACACTTTTTTTAAATATATTTATCTAAATCTATTTGGCCGCAAATAAAAAAATTGGCCTTATTTGACCATACATTTGTCGACAGGCCAATGCATTGAGAAAAAAATCAAACAAATATCTTTTTCAGATTTCTCTTTTTGCAGATTCCTAAATTAACAATTAGCAAAAAGAAAATTTAGGAAAAAATTATTTCCAAATAAATTTGGATACAAGAAGTACAGAGCTACATATAAAATAATTGGCCTTATTTGACGTTACAGCTCAATTACAAATAAGCACAAAAAGGAAAATTAAAAAAAATATTTCTACACATTGTGCTTATTTGAACATAAGTTCTCAATAGGCTAATTATTGGAGAAAACAATCTAGCAAATATTTTTTCATACTTCTCTTTTTTCAGATTCCTCAAATCAAAAGAAGCAAAAAATTACAAAAAATAATTTCTGCAAATCTACAGGACTACAAACAAATAAAAATAAGTTGCTCTTAATTGACCGTACAGCTCAATTAACAATAAGCAAAAGAAATAAGAAAAACAACAAATGAAAAACAATATTGCTTCAAATCTATTTTGCAGCTATATAATGAATTTCAGATTCCACAACTGAAAATAAGCAAAAAAAAATTACAAAAAATCATTATTTCTACTAATATATTTTGACACAAGAAAAACTACATGACTACAAACAAAGAAAAAGAAATTGTTCTTAATTGACGATACAGCTTAATTACCAATAAGCAAAAAAAAAGAAAAATATAACAAATTAAAAAAAAATTGCTCCAAATCTATTTTGAAGCAAAGAAAGGATTTTCAGATTCTTCAATTGAAAACAAGCAAAAAAATAAGAAAATATTTCTACAAATCTATTTGTAAGCAAGGAAAATTACTGAACAATATGCAAAAAAGGCCTTAATTGACCATACTCATTAATCATTTCACCAAACGGAACCACAGCAACGCGTGGCCGGGTACAGCTAGTATATATATATATATATATATATATATATATATATATATATATATATATATATATATTTATATTTATATATAGTAATTTGTAAAATATATATGGCGATTAAGCTACACTGAATATTCAGCGTTTCATCAACTCTAGGATTCGTCAGGCTTATGCGCGAATTCTGTGGTTGCTTCTCGTTTTTATATGGTCCTCTTCTGTTGAGGATTTTAGTTAGCCAATCAGCTTTCTAGTATCCACCGCGCCCCTTCCTATCAGCCAATGGGCATGCATTTTATCGAACAAAGGATCTGTTTTAGAACTAGGTTAGTGGTTTAAGGCAGACCTTTTCCTCCTTTTTTTATACATATATATCAATATACATATGTGTACATACATATATGCACATATATATACATATATATTCATATATATACATATATGCGTGATAGTTTATGCATATTAATGTTTATTTAATTTATTTATTTGTTTATTTTCTATTGTTTTTGTTAGTTTTAAAGCTATTTTATATCGCTATCCTAGAGTAAGTTTTATTTTGTGAACACAGTTATTTGCTATTTCTCTTCTACAATTTAATAGATTTTTGGGTTCTTTAAAGTACAGGATAGCAAATTTTCCATGGAGGCATAATTTACATGGGTCGTCTAAATGCCTACACGTGGTAGCTTGTCTTATTATTTTCCATTCGACTACCGGCGAATGTCCGCTTTCTTTGAGTTCCCAGTATTTATTCGCTAGAGTTGTTTTATACGGTGTTTTTTATTGTTGAATGTACTTTTGTGGTCATAGTATTGGGTTTTGAAATATAAGGAAGTCATGCTACGTAATATTTCTTGTTATTCGGGTGTTCTTTCGCAAATATTGTTGCTTGATAAACTATAAATTATAAATTATAAAACACATTCATAACTCGATCGTAAGTAGACTCAGTAATAACTAAAGCGGTGAAAATGCATTTAATAGGTCAACCAATATCTACGAAACAGCCCTAAAAAATAGTGGATACAAAAATATCGATATCAAATATAAGCATCAAAAGACCAACAACTATAATAAAATTAAATATAGAAAAAAAGAACTATAATTTGGTATACGGCCCCATACAATCAAATGTTAAAAACAAAACTTGGCAAGAAATTTCTAGATCTTATTGAAAAACACTTTCCCGCAACCAACCCCTTACACAAAATCTTCAGTAAAATACCTTAAAGTTATCCTACAGTTGTTGCGAAAATTTAGAGATGATAATTAAAGCACATAATAAGAAAATACTAAATGAAAACAATATAAACAACAAAATAAACTATAAAAAAGTAGACACCATGACAAAAATAAAACCAACACTAGCAGAAATAATAATAATAATAATAATAATAATAATAATAATAATAATAATAATAATAATGATAATAATAATAATAATAATAATAACAAACCAACCCCGGACAAGAACAACCATACCATAAATAAAAATACTAATAACGAACAAGATAAATGCAATTGTAGACACCGCACACTTTGCCCAGTTCACAATAAATGTCTAACAAAATGCGTAGTTTATCAAGCAACAATATTTGCGAAAGAAACCCCGAATAACAAGAAATATTACGTAGGCATGACTTCCATAGATTTCAAAACACGATACTATGACCACAAAAGTACATTCAACAATAAAAAACACCGTATAAAAACAACACTAGCGAATAAATACTGGGAACTCAAAGAAAGCGGACATTCGCCGGTAGTCGAATGGAAAATAATAAGACAAGCTACCACGTGTAGGCATTTAGATGACCCATGTAAATTATGCCTTCATGGAAAATTTGCTATCCTGTACTTTAAAGAACCCAAAAATCTATTAAATTGTAGAAGAGAAATAGCAAATAACTGTGTTCACAAAATAAAACTTACTCTAGGATAGCGATACAAAATAGCTTTTAAACTAACAAAACAATAGAAAATAAACAAATAAATAAATTAAATAAACATGAATATACATATACGATCACACATATATGTATGTATATATATATATATGTATATATATATATGTGCATATATGTATGTACACATATGTATATTGATATATATATAAAAAGGAGGAAACGGTTTGCCTTAAACCACTAACCTAGTTCTAAAACAGATCCTTTGTTCGATAAAATGCATGCCCATTGGCTGATAGGAAGGGGCGCGGATGATACTAGAAAGCTGATTGGCTAACTAAAACAACAGAAAAGGACCATATAAAAACGAGAAGCAACCACAGAATTCGCGCATAAGCCTGACGAATCCTAGAGCTGATAAAACGCTGAATATTCAGTGTAGCTTAATCGCCATATATATTTTATACATTACTAACTAGGTCTACCTAGGTATTGAGCACTTTTGAAGTAAATACTTAAAGTTTACGCATAAACTTATACTTTCGTATATTAATTTTATGTGAGTAAATGAAGTAGTTATATATATATATATATATATAAGAGTACTTCATTTAATCACATAAATTAATATACGAAGTGTGTGTGTGTATATATATATATATATATATATTCATATATATATATATATATATATATATTTAACAAAAAGTGCTTCATTATAAGAAAAGATTTCAAAATAAGGGCGTAATAATAATATTTTCTAATGATCTGTTGGTTATTATGTCTTATATATAAGTAAGCCGGCCCTTGATCTGTTGGAAGATTGCCAGCGCGACTTTGATCTTTAAAGCAAGCTTTACGAATTAGTTAAGATCCTCTGTGTGTTCATACATAAAAAAATTAACTCAATTTGCATCGGTCAACATATTAGAATATTTTCCGTCCGCTAATGTTTGTAAATAACTTTTGCGGGTGGGAGAGGATAATCGTGGTTTCTTAATGCTGTATTAAACCCTGTAGAAAAATCAATTGAGAATTTTTTTTTTATGATATTTTCTGTAGGTAATTTTTTTCTGTATGTAGCCGGTATTACCCACTCACTTGAGTCAATAAGACGCCCGCATTTTCTAATCTGTCAAATTCGTTAATTGTCCAAAGTCGCGAACGGAACGTTTCTCTATTTTTTGTGGGTTTTTTTTTACATCGAATTTTTTGTGGAGACGCCCACTAATTAGCATACGTTGGTGAAAAGATATAAATAAAGGTGTCAAATCAGCAAGACCAGGAGCTGTGTTCAAACGCCGGATAGGCAAGTCGCATGTACCAGTTGCTCTATGAAAGACTTTAACACGCCCTCTGCCGGACAATCTTCCAACTGCAGTACAACTGCACCTTTGTAAATATGTATTTTATTTTTGTCTTAATATATTTGTTTTACATTTACTTTCTGCGTTCGTATTGTTATTGATACAGACACAACAGAATTGTTCCTTCATTTTCGTGCATTTGCTGAAAAAAGTTCTCCAATTTTTTTTGTTTTATTTCGGTTTTTAATTCCTCAGAACCCGATGCTACGTTTAAACTTTCTGACGGAACGTATATATTGAACGAGCTTAGATGTAAAAACTGTTTATCTAGTCCGTCACAAATAAATTATTGGATTTATTTAGTATGAACGCTTTCAATTTGTTTATAGTATCGTTCGAATTTATTGGTAAAAATAATATATCAATAAAATGAATTGTATTATCAGTCACAGTTTTATCTGATTAGTTATGTCTTCAACGTTGATTTGTTAACTTTCTTTCACGTATGCAAATTTATAATTGAAAGATTGAACCCAGTGTCAAACTGTAATTTCACTGTTTTATTGAATATTTTTACTCTTGCGTAATTGTGTAAATTTTCTGTCTGACTTTTCGTTGAAACTTGTCTAATTCTATTTTTGCTTTTGTGTTTGCGTCTATAACGTGAACCTTTATGACAACACTTGCAGTAATTTTGACAAGTTTTGTTCCGAAAAGGGGCAAATATTTTCTCAGTAAAATTCTCCATGCCTGTTACAATGTTTTGGGAATAATTTCTTCTGATCCTCTATGGCGGTGGTTCCCAACCTATTTTGGGCCATGCCCCACCTAGGCATTTCTAAAATCCTGATGCCCCCCCACTTTGTGATATTTAATTTTTGCTATTAAAAATCCCTCTGTTATTCAGTGAAGTAAGCTTAAAAGGCCATTAACTTGTATCGAAACAAGGTTCCAAAGAACATAGCATCAATGAAAGAGAAACATTTTAAAATGAAAGGACATTTAAATAAATAAAGTTTTAAATTTAAAACATATAATAGAGAACTTGAGATGCGAAAATATCAAATTTTTTAAATGAAAAATTATTTTATAATACTTTTATCATTTTAATTATTGAATAATAATAATAAAAAATTAAATGTTGCTTCCATGAAAATGTCTGTTAGTGAAATCCTTGAGCATCGTGTCTGCGACAGAGAGATTTTATTTCAGGCTCTAATTTAGTGAGCTTAAGTCTCAAGTCTCCTCGTCTAGATGGTTAGCCTAATTCCAAAATGTTGGTAACCATTTTCTTTTCTCTCTTTTTTCCAGGGAGTAATATTTTGATTCATACCAAGAATGTGGTGAGACATATTTTTTCTCTTTTTCAGGGAAGTTTCTTTTTAGATTTATATTTTACTTTTTGACGTATTATACGCATGATTCCTCATGTTTTAGAATCACATATCACGCTAAAAACTTATTGGAAAATCCCCGCAAATTTCTATAAGATAAGATCAGATTTACTTTTGACTTTCGCTAGTACTCTTCGTCTAATTATTGCATTCTTTGCCGACAATAATCCTCGAGCGAAAATGAGGCATTTAAAATTGTCTGTTGATAATTCCGCTAGTCTAAAGTCGTTACAATGCTTAGCGAATGCCAAATAATCTCCGTTGTCTCACGGAGTTAAATTAAAATATTTCCACTTTTTGTCGAAGAATGGCGTATTGAACTGACAAGTTATTTTTTTATAATAATTCAAGATCCATATGTTTTTAGATAGGATGTAGTCTATGAATCTACTGTGCTAAGCTTTCTTCGTAAATGTAGTGAGTGAGTCTCAACAACAACAACAACAACAATATATATATATATATATATATATATATATATATATATATATATATATATATATTCTTGAGACAAAGAACGCCCCCCCCGCTTCTTCAAGTTGCAACTTTTTTCTTCTTAAATAATCCCCATGGAAATCTGAACGCTCATATCCATCTCAAATGATTTTCCTTAGATATTTTTGCGTTTGTTTTTGTCTTTATCAAGTTAGTCTATTCATGTTTTTTAGATTAAATAAATAAATTATTATGAATGTCGATGTAAAAAAGGATATTGTACGTCATATATATATTTAGTTATTTTTTTCGAGGATTTAAAAACATCTCAGAGAAACGCCCACGTAAAAGCACGGTCTCGTATTGTTCCAAGAAAGACGTTGACAACTTAAATTCCGCTACGCAAAGATTACTGCCACGGGATAAAATTGCATTAGGTTTTGAATTCTTCGTTATCTTTTAAAAATTCTGTTTTCTTCTCCGGCCTTTTTTTTTTTGCTGTTGTTCTTTTTCTTTTCGTATTCCATTTTTCTATCCCCTATCTGTCTTTAATTCCTATCTTTATCCTCCACTGCCTACCCCTATTCCTCATTTTCCTTAGCTATAATCTGCACCTTTCCTTTTATTAAGTACTCCCGTTACCCAATCATCATCCTACGCAATGCTACATTTCCTTCGTTTTTTTTTTCAATTATTTCTTATGCTCCACTCCCCTCCCTTTTCATTTACTTCTTCCTCTGTGTGGTACGATTTGCTAGTACCACTGGTTGTCGTGATCTCCCACCACCCCATGCCATAGCCGGGAGGTGATTTAGTCGCGCGCGAAGCGATACAGGTAAAAAGATACCACAATGCATTGTTGATAGAACTCTCCATTTCTCTCTCCCTCTCTCCCTCTCTGTCTGTCTGTCTGTCTGTCTGTCTGTCTCTGTCTGTCTCTCTCTCTCTCTCTCTTTCGATTCTGACAGTCATGGCGTAAGAAGACATATTTTTTGGCTTTCTGTAAATGAGAGGAGGGGATACCCCCTCCCTCAGCACTAGTTAGGACTATCTAGAAAACTAGCTCAGTCTAATAATATAAAAAGTTTAAGTATTAGAGGTTTTGGATTGTTTTTTAAAACATTGTAAAATATTGTAATATATTTATTTATAGAAATAAAATAGTCAAGATTTCTCATATATTTTACAATTGTGTTGCACGTTGTTTTGTTCTGCCTTAAATGACGAAACGGTGTCTGAAGACGATTCCGGTCAAAGGAACGCCAACCTCAAGAAAATTACAGCTGGAAGACCACCAGAATGAGATGTCATCCTGAGAGAAGGAAGGAGCCAGCCACACACCCCAAATCCTAAGGTATGCCTTTACTCCTCAACTCTAACAAAAAAACGTCTAACTGACTGATCTTCATACTCCTATTCCATTGACTGACCATCGTGTCACAGTCTGGTGCGGTTCCCTGGACAATTACGTAACACGCGGGTCGGTCATGCTACTAACTGGCCCATAGTGTTTCGCCTGAACTTTCCCATTTCTAACCTTAAATGTATTTAAAATCGGTGTTGTCTACTTTGCTCTTACTCTTCTCCAATGCTGTTTTTTTTTTCTGCTATTGTGATGAGAAGCATTTAGCTTTGAAATGGCATGGCCTAAAGAATTTTTCTCTCGGATTTCCCTTTCACTCACTCCAACCATCCTCATCCTTATTGACATGATAATGTAATAATGTTTTAATGGAACTTTAATCTTTATCTCCCTATCTTTTATTAATTATATCTATAATGCTATATTTTGTGTGTGTGTGTGTGTGTGTGTATTGATATTTATATTAAAAATCTTTTTTTCTATTTATTTTTAAAAAATACATCTTTGTTATATATGGGTCGTGTATTTGCATTCATCTGCAAAAGATCTAGCTAATTTACATATTCTTTTCAATATTCATTTTAATTAATTCCCTTTTATATTTTTCGGTTTCCTTATGGGGTGATCACCATTAGTAAACTTTTACGCATAATTATATTCATGCATATATTCTATATGATTTAAACTAATATTTGCGTAAAAATGTTATAGTAAACACAAGCCTCTTTCTATACATATTTATGCATGCATTCATATATTTGTTTTAAAAATTGCCTACCAAACTCCTCTATCAGCGTTTGGTCTACACCATAACACTTTTTATATAAGGTATTCGAACCCATGCAAAACTTTATATTTGGGTTTAGCCCGTGGAAAATCTGTGCAAAAGTATGAAAATTAAAAAAAATGGAATTTGCCAAGTGAAGGTCGAAAGATAGTATTACGAATATGCATGCACAACGTAATAGCTATTGGTTCATGTCTTAATGTTTAGCCTTAAAGCAAACATGGAAAGAGTAAATCGTAAGCTAAAGGTTTTGGATTCGAGTCTCGGTGGGGGTGGTGCAGGAGTCATTTTTTAAACCTTTTAAATCATTCCTTTATATTGTGTCCAATATAATATAATAATAAATACGAAATCTGCATTAACCAAAATATCATATTTAAGCGTATATTATGACCGGGCAATGTCTGTTAGTTTATATATATATATTTATATATATATATATATATATATATATATATATATATATATATATATATATATAGAGAGAGAGAGAGAGAGAGAGAGAGAGGCCTCAATTTTCAGCCTAGGCCGGTTCAAACAGTTTCACCTGAAGTTTTATGAGAAAATAAAGTTCACACGCGGTCCTTAGTCGCATGTGTATCCCGGTCAAGTTATGACTAGACTCAACGTTGCTTAACTCCAGTGATCTAACAAGAACTTGTGTACTAACTTCGGTGACCTAACGAGCACCGATGTGTCAACACACACACACACACACACACACACACACACACACACACACACACACACACACATATATATTACGTTGGTGTAAAAATTATATTATATATGACTTCTAAATTAATACATTGGTATATATACAACCATGTTATATATCATTTTTGAAGTGCGTTTATCGCTCTACCAAATCGTGTTATTCCCTACCGTTGTCAATATCTAAATTCATTTTTTGGCAGGCTTTTCGACAGCATGACAAAATTCTAATCTGCACGAATTACTTGGTCCAGTTAAAACTAGGCCGAGAAGCTGCCGAGACAGCTTGTGATATCAATTATGCGTTTGGCCCAGGAACCACTAACGAATGTGTGGCACAACGGTAGTTCAAGAATCTTTAGAAGACACCCAACTTCTTGGACATTTCCTTAAATCTAAATTCGGAAACCTACTCCCCTTACCATAAGCCTAATTTGAACCTTTTCTATGTGCATAAACAATCGAATCATCCCAGATCTATTATCAACTCTATATTATCATCCGTCTCAAAAAGAATATCAAGCCTATCAGCCGATAAGAAAACATTTAGCAAAGCAGCAACCTTTTACAATAATGCCTTACGCATAACATGACCCAAAAGAAAAGCAATGACCCCATCCGTAATTCCTCGAACAAGCATAATCCTAATCCAGAGCACACAAAGTACAAGACTAAATCCAGTAGCAAACAAAATAAAAAGAATAGCAATAAGTTAAGGCGAAAAAAATTCATATGGTTCAACCCACCATACAGTTCCAACATAAAAACTAATATACCAAAGCATTTTTTTAAATAATTGAACAATCCTTTCAACAACCCCATAGATACAGCACTATATTAAATAAAAATTCAATAAAAATCTCTTACTCCTCTATGCCTAACATAGCACAAACGATAATAACATCAAACAACTCTAAAATAAGAAAAGCCCAGTCCCATCCCCTGCAGATTCCACCCACACAAAATTGTAATTGCCGAAACAAACAATCTTGCCTCTTAAGAAACGAGTGCATGCACAAGGACGTCATCTATTCATGTACAGTCAGTGAACTCCCAACCACAATAGTAAGTGCAACTGATAGAACACCCAAAAATCGTACTCAAAATACATTAACTACTGAAACAACAACACTAGAGAGCTCCCGATAGCTTAAACACCATTAATGCAAATGTAAAATCCCACGGCGCAACTGCAAATCTAATTAAACTGAGAATGTACAACCATATAAGCTCCTTTAATAATGAAAATCCAAATAGCAATAGAGACACCTCCCTAACAACTCTGATTAAAGACCTCCAACATAGGAATATTCTGTACTCGCTAAAATGGGATTTATTGAAAACTCCAATTCATACACCCCTAAATCACAATTCTGCAACCTTTGCACCTCAGAAGCAGTTTTAATAATAACATATTCTAAAGCCACGATAAGCACCAAAAATGAACTTATTTCGTTATGCAAGCACAGGAAAAAAATTCAAGTACAGCCAACTCAAAACGACTTAAGTCACCATACGTGAACTAGTTTTGGCATGTTGCCCCTATATGTATACGCATGGATTTACGCGTGTATGAGTATATATGTATGCATGCATGAGTGGGTGAATGTTGTATGCGTTGTATCTGTGTTAATATATACGTATGTCTATATGTGTACTTATACATGTGCGTGTTTTAGTAAGTATATGTTTTACATGTCTATGTATGTATGGCTGTACATGTGTATATGTATGTGTATATATGTGCATATGTGTGTATATGTATATATATATGTGTATGTGTGTGTATACATATGCATGATTTTGTCTCTATTAATTTCATTTCCTTATGTATGTGGATGTATATATATGTGTGAGCATGTAGACGTGCGTTTTGTGTTGAGTGTGTATACATATGATTATGTGCTGGAGTGTATATATGTGTGTATGCACGTGTGTGTGCATGTATACGCATATGTATGTGTATTTATATATGTATTTATATATATGTATGTGTGTGTTTGTGTGAGCATGGACATTTAATCGAGTAATACACCTTAGCCGTATGTTAGTACACTCTAGCTGTCTGTATCTCCCTGGACCATGTGTATGCGCAAGCAAATGGGGATTATCCCTCTCTCTAAAATTGAATCATTAGATAAACCCGATCATTTGTTGATGTATGTATATGTTTAACGGTAGGTGCACGCTCGTTGTATTTGTATGTTAGATATTTCAGTGTGCACACCTTTATCTCTGTTTAGACATAACATTTATGTGGATGTTTATTTGCTGTATGTATACGATGGTATGCATATGCGGGTGTGACTTGCATGCTTTGCACATAATTATAGCGATGTTCGGCCGTGCATATGGGCGCAGCTGTACACTCGAGTACACGCGCATGCATGGACGCCCGGCTGTATAAGTAGTTCTTTTTTCTAATATGTGTGCTTGCGCGTATGCGTTATGATATGTATATATGTAATTGAGTGCACATGTGCATTAGTATAAGGATCCGTGTGTATATAAGTTTGTATTTATGTATGCATGGTATGGATCAGTGTTTGTTCGTATGTGTATACTATATATATGTATATGTCTATGTATATATGTATATGTGCGTATGTATGTGTGTCTGTGGGTATATACGTGCTTATATCTGCAATTATGTTTAGGTTTGACGGATAGATATACAAGTAATTATTATATAAATAATTAAATTCAACCACGTTTGGGCAAGACGGCACCCAGCCCCGCATTTAAATCAAATCTCCCCATGATAAAAATAGCTAATTAACCAGAGTATATAAAGCACTCACTCAAACATCGATTCCAACCCAACGAACAGCAAAACAAACTCATCCATAGATCGCCTCCAAACAGAAATATATACATTTCAAATAAATTTTAAATAAACTTAATTAAACCAGATCGCACTACAACCAGCGTAATGAACTAACTGTATCTCAGTTAATCAAGTTACCTTTAAATATACTCTCAAAATTAAAAGAACCCAACATTAAACGCACTTAAATAAGTAACCCTCCAAGCATTCCAAAATTTCAGATTATGACTCGTCTCAATCTCCGCCTCACCCGCTCACCCATCCGCACAGCAAAAACAGAACACCCACGTCATATCGCACTCCCATTGAAAATCACAAGAATATCTATTTCCCATTTAAATTTAAAATCAAGAGGTCAACCCTTTTAAAGAATACTAAAATACAAATCCTCCCCGAAAAAATTCCATTAAGCACCTGTATTTCCGCCCAATTTAACCCCCTCTCTCTTTCCCTCGTGTAAAAGGCTTCCCCTCACCCACTATCAACAAGAAAGCGAATTATCTTTCTACCGTGACTCACACCAGAAGCTAATCGTCTAACGCATCGTTCTGAATATCATCTCCCGGATTATTTGCTATTTTGCTACCCATACTATTGATTTCGAGGTCCATTGCATACATAATTCAATGCTCAAATTCTATTAATCACGGGGATCATTACAATGGAATTGTATATCCACCCAATGGAATTTTATATCCACCCAACATCGGATACACTTTTTCAACACCGAGAAAGCTTTTGGACTACATAAACCAACACACACTCAACGCACCAACCAATACGGCTGCCCCGTATACCTTTCGAAAAATCAATAAGGAGCGATACGCTTTTGCTATATGGGATTATTACCTTCTCCCCATGACATATTTTTTGCCCACCTGGATTTATAACCCCGAAGGGCATTGTACTCCTTCCGATAATGGACTGCCCAGGTTGTATCAACTTCTCTTTTCGTATAATTTTTTCCACAACAACTCAAACAACTATTTTCAATAATTGTGCTAAAAAGCAAAATAAGTGTCCATTCACAGCTGAACATTTTGCTAACCGCATTTCATTTCCTCTGATGATATGAGCCATTATTGAAAATCCATGGATTAAGGGAATTAACAT
The DNA here is from genome assembly GCF_053919585.1 of Euprymna scolopes. Classification (NCBI taxonomy): domain Eukaryota; kingdom Metazoa; phylum Mollusca; class Cephalopoda; order Sepiida; family Sepiolidae; genus Euprymna; species Euprymna scolopes. Next base: position 31,235,341 of record NC_136514.1, on the reverse strand, counting down.
AACAGTAATAACATAATAATATATTCCTTTTGTCATAACAGTAACATAATTTTTAACATAACAGTAATAACATAATAATATATTCCTTTTGTCAAACAATAAATTCTTAATTGGAAAATATGTGTCTATATGTTGTTTTTTCAGAATTTAAAATTTAACCACCAAAATAAAAAAATGAAAAAGGGCTAGCTAACCGGGTAAAACAAAAACCGGTTAGCTAGCTCTTTCTCATTTTTTTTAATCAGCATGTTAATTTGTCTATATTTAGCCGTAGTTTAATTTTGTACCTCCACTCTCTGTCATGCAAAACGCTCGATGACTCTTAAATGAAAACTGAAATTATCTCTCCTCAATAGTAGAAATAGTAACACAACTTCTATCTATTTGCATCTACTGAAAACTTGCCCAAATATCTATTTACTTAATTATACATACGGAATATGCCATGACCTAAAATGTACCTCCAGTTATACCCTTACTGTACTGCACCTACATCTTAACCTTCGTAAATCTAAATATACAGTGACTGGGCAAAATTCTTAGCTCAATTCCTAATACCTACTCAAACTATAACGTTATTCTGAACCTAAACTAACATAAAGTTTTAAAAAATGGAAAAACCTAAAGGTAAAAGTCTTAATCCGCACTAATGCTTTCTATCAAGCCTCCCCACAAAACTACTTCTACTGCATGCCCCTAAATCACTTTGAGGAGTGTAACTATTCATTAGATATATAACCTCTACAAACTAACCCTGTAATATTAACTAACCACGCGGGGTAACAGAAACACCTGGCGCGGAGCAAACCCTTTCAGGGCTGATGGACCCAGTAGATCTTCCCAGATCACCTGTCTAGGAGAAGGAAAACTCTGAAACTAAACCAAAGAGGAGGGAGGCCTCTCCAGTCTTGGATGACAACCTTCCTAGAGCTGGTGACTCAAACAAATTACCGGTCTGCAAACCTAAATTGCTTAAGGAGTAGATAGGCTCTGTCTATCACCGGCTTCCATACTCCTTTTTTGCCTATTAGTCAGGCGCAGAGACACTATCACAAGGGAATCGACAAAACCCTTAGTGGTAGATCTTGTTTCTTGTCTAGGGCAATGAATGCCGTTTCCCCACTCCCAACATATCCCACCCCTCAAAACTGGACACTTGGGAGGGCTTGAGTACCACACATGCCTGTGCAATTAGATTGGGGTGGTCTTCTTCTGATGGGTTGAGGATACCGGATTGACAGTTCCTGGCTGCTGTTTCCAACTGTTAGCACAGGAGCCCTAACTCTTTGGTAGCGCTTAGAGCGGCTGCTTCATCAACAGTTGTATAATATCGGGATGTTTGTAGTGCCATGTCGCGCATGGAAAGGGGCCCTGCACTCATCCCCGATGGGCTTTCCTGAGGCCACAGTCCTAGTTGAAGAAAGGTCAGCTAATGGTCTACTTATGTCTGATACCCTGCATAACCTCTTGTTCAGCTACTCCTCACTTAACTGAAACTCTTTAAAAACATGATGACAGTACAATAAAAAAAAAAGCTTAAACCAGGCCTAGGGACAAACAAATCCAACTTGCCTCCTCCCTTGACGCTTGCATTCACTAACATCCGTGGGCTTAGAACTAATTTAGCTGATGTTGAAACATTTCTCCTAACAAATACCCCGGATATCTTAGCACTAAGCGAGACTAACCTACACCCCTCCATCCCCTTTAACTACTTTAACATGCCTGGCTATCTGCCACTCTGCCGTAAGGACTCTGACAGACATATGCACGGACTTGGAGTCTACATTCGTAACAACCTCCCACTGACTAGAGAAACAAACCTAGAAACGGGCGATCAAGCCTTTATGTGCTTTAGACTAAACATGCAACACAACATTAGCTACTTTTATTTTCTCTACCGCTCTCCCTCGACCCAGGACTGCACCATAATAAACAAAGTCTCTGACAGCATAGACACAGCACTCTCCCTCGACACTAGCGCACAAGTACATGTATTTGGTGACTTTAATGTTCACCACAAAAACTGGCTTGAATTCTCTACTCACACAGATGCAGCGGGCAGCACAACACATAGTTTCGCTATATCTCACTCCCTATCACAAATGGTTACGTTTCCAACCCGTTTCCCTGACCAGCAAGAACAACACGCATCACTTCTAGATCTGTTTCTGACTACAGTTCCCGAGGATTGTATAACAAATGCTGACAGCCAACTCGGGAACGCTGACCATGCAGTGATAATGGTAGAAATCGCCCTAAATTCTAGATCCCAAACTGAAGAGCCAGTGCTCAAAACAACGAGCTATTATAAAAAGGCTGACTGGGAAGCCATCAGAGATGCCCAATGGGGAAATATTTTTTCTCTTCCTGCTGAACAGTGCGCAAATGAGACCACTGACTGGTTCAAAACAGCAATTGAAGCACATGTCCCATGCGGAAATTTTATAGCAAGCCCCACTCTCCCCAATGGTTTGCTTCGACTTGCGCAACTGCCATTGCTCAAAGGCAGCATGCATACCGCAGATTTAACCGACATAAGTCCAGTTCAAACAAACAGAAGTATATAGAAGCTAAAAGTAGCGTTAAGAAAGAAATAGCGACAGCTAAGAGAGAATTTACTGAAACCACTAAAAAACGCATCGAAGCACAAAAATTAGGAAATCGTAACTTCTGGAAAATCTACAACAATGTAGTAAATAATGGGCAATCAACAATTCTCCCACTAACCAACAATCACGAGGTTGTTTGCTCAGCAACCGACAAGGCTAATATGCTTGCCAGCCGGTTTGCCTCGAACTCCACACTGGACGCTTCCAACCACCCCCTGCCTGACTTTCCTTTGCGGACAGACGCCACGGTAGACGATCTAAAAATCACCTCTGCTCAGATACACGCTATAATAAAAAATCCTTGACACCCCAAAAGCATGTGGTTCTGATCTCATCCCAGCTATGCTATTAAAAAAGTGCTCAGCCGAAGTAGCTCCAGTTCTCTCCAAACTCTACAACAAATGCCTTAATGAATCATGCATTCCGGGCTGTTGGAAAACTGCTTCTGTAGTACCAGTATTCAAGAATTCTGGCAAAAGAACTGACTCATCAAATTATCTCCCCATTAGTCTCCTCCCACTTTTCGCCAAAATAGATAAGAGAAAAATTAGATAAGAGAAAAATCCAGGTTGTCCTCGACGGTCGTACATCTAAACAGTGTGATATAAATGCGGGAGTGGCTCAGGGGTCTATCCTTGGACCTCTATTGTTCCTAATATTTATTAATGACCTCCGCGACAAAACTGCCTCTGATATGGGTATATATGCTGATGACACCACACTCTATAACAGGCATGACAGGAAAACAAATGAATACATAACTAAAGAAATGGCAAAAACACTAGAGGATGACCTCCAATCTGTAGTGGAATAGGGACATAAATGGATGGTCACATTCAATGCTGCCAAGACTAAACTGTTTTCCTTCAATAATTCCAAGAAACCTTCTCTGCCACCAATAGCAATGACCAGTGACTCCCTGTCTGAGAGTACATCTTTCACACTGCTTGGCCTAACGTTCACAGGAAACATGAGTTGGAACAATTATATTGAAAACATTGCCAGGACCACTGCGAAAAAGGTAGGCTCTCCCTACCGTGCTAGAAAACTACTGACACCTGAAAGTATCCTGTGCCTCTATAAGGTCACCATTCGCCCATGTATAGAGTATTGTT
>NC_136514.1:31214114-31229114 GCF_053919585.1 Euprymna scolopes | reverse complement strand
GCATTAAGAACAGTCTCCCAAAATTTGGTAAAAAAAACAACAACAGGAAAATGGAATCAAGGTGAAAACTCAGATACTGCAACGGATAGCAATGCTGAAATTTTAAGGAAAACCATCGATATCAGAATTCAATCCTCACTTATCATAGCTGAGACCATTCACCTTTCGTAAACACATTGGTGATCAAGCCTGGATCTTGGGCAGCCATAAACGAGTGAATCATGTACACACACACACACACACACTTACACACATGCACACATATACACACTTACACACATACACACACATACACACATAAAAAAGGCTTCCTTCAGTCTTGACAGACTATGGATACCCACGGTATGGGTGCCTACGCGTGAAATTTTTGTGACAAGCGTTGCGCAATCCGCAACCACACTTCTCCTGAGTCGACATTGTGTAATACCAGTGGCAAGTGGAGGTTCAGGATGACTGAAAACAATACCGAGATAAGCAGAAAGCACACAACGCTTAGAATTCCCAAATGGTCACCCATCTGGTATTAGTCAGGCTCAACGTTGCTGAGCTTCGGTGATCTGACGGGAACCGGTGTGTAAACGTGATTATGCCGTACATACACACATACACACAAAAAACAAAATATATATAATATATAAATATCTATATGAATAGAAAAAATATATATATAATAAAATATAAATATAAATATAATATATAAATATCTATATAAATAGAAAAATTCTATATTATATAAAAGTTCATCAACTTTACTTTCCCCAAGGCCTTTTCCAATATTCTTCCCTAAAATGTATATAATTACATATATTTTAGTTTTTATGTCTCTTTGATTTGTTCTAATTAATCGTAATTTATAATTAAATAGATAAATTGCTTCCCCTCTCTCTCTCTCTCTTTCTCTCTGTGTGTCTCTCTTAGATATTTGTGTATTTATCTCGTTGTCACATCTTATATTGATTCAATCTCTCTAATATTCATAATGCTTTTGTTGCTATTTAGAGACAGCGTGGCACTTTATTTTTATTTAAATACGTGTATCTACACGCTGTACGCTCCACAAGCTCCATGTAAGCTACTTAGTACAATAAGAAATATCCTTTATTCTTACCGCAGATACTGCAAGCAAAGACCCTATGTGGGGGCGACCTCACAGAGAAGACCTTGGTCAATGTAGGGGCAACCCTTCATGCCAATTGCCACTATCCAGCTCCCCTACTCCCCGGAGAGTTGGTCTCCATTTCCCCTTCACTCCTCACATTAAAAATCGGCCTTGTGCCTAATTTGCTCGGTGGGGGAGCAAATAAATATCTCTGTTATTCTTACTAGTAAAGAATAAACTACCTCATGTATATGGACGACCTAAAGCTGTTTGAAAACACTAAAACGAACTGTAAAAGCTGATAAATACGAACAGACTATTCAGCCAGGACATTGGAATAGAATTTGGAAAAGAAAAGCATGAACTACTAGAGATGAAAAGAAGAAAATTCGAGACATACAAAGGGTACGGAACTGCCCAACTAAGAGAATATGAAGCGTTTGGTGAAGACGGCACAAATATTTCGATGATTTGGGAGCAGACACCATCAAATCTACAGAAATGATAGAGAAAATTAGAAAAGAGTACTACAACAGAACAAGAAAATTCTTAGAAACAAAACCATGCAGTAGAAACCTTATTAAAGGAATAAACGCCCGAACATTATTGCTAATAAGGTACATAAGATCATTCATAAGCTGAACCAAAGATGAATTTAGGCACCTTGATCAGAAGACGAGGAAACTAATAGCGATGCACAATGAATTGACGCACAAACGACAATACTGACCGACTTTACGTGAAAAGGAGCGAACGAGGAAGAGGACTAATAATTGAATGATACTCTGTAAAAAACTCAAAAACTTACTTGCAAAAGTACATCAACCAGAATACAAAAATAAAATTAAAATTAAAAAATGATCACTGCAGCGAAAGCTAACCAAGAATAACAATACATGAAATGACCAAATGCAAAAAGACAAAAATAGAAAAGTGGGAAGAGAAATCGCTACATGGACGATTCAAAAGAAGAGAATCATAAAAACACCTGGGTATGGCTACAAAAAGGACACATGAACAGAGAAACGAAATCTCTACTGACAGATGCACAGAACAACGCAATCATAACGAACCACATAACCCTAAAATAGACAAAACACAGAAATCAGTAAATATAAACGCTGTGAACAAAGGGACGAAGCTATAAACTACATATGTGAATTCAGCAAATTAACTCCAAAGGAATATGAGCGCATATACGACTGCTTGGGAAAGCAATACACTTGGAGCTCTACAGATGATCGTACCTCGAACATGCTAACAAATGGTTCAAACACAAACTGGAGACTGTACTAGAAAAACCACAAAACACTTTGGGATATGAACGCACAAACAGATAAAATCATCCGTTAGAAGACCAGACGTCATAATTTGCAACAAAGAAATAATCTGTCAAATTATAGGTTTTGCCGTCCCAGCAGACCACAGAGTGAAAATCAAAAAGACACAAAAACTAAACAAATATGTGGTATTTGCTAAAGAACTGAATGAAATATGTAAGCTGAAGAAAATCAATATTATACCAATAATCGTAGGAGCATAAGAACAGTCTAAAAAAAGGGAAGATGGTGACAAGAAATTGGAAACAGGCTGAAGACTCATGTTATGCAGCAGACAGTAATGCTGAAAACAGTTGAAATATAAAGGAAACCCTTCCATCACGGAATTTAATCTACATGAGTGAAAAACGGTAGTAGTACAGAAACTGCAACAGAAGTGAAACAATAATGCAACTAAGAAAACTGAAACTGTAAAATTGAAAGTTGACAACAAGCCCCCCCCCACTCAAATAAGAATAATAATAAAAAAAAGAAACGCAGTGGCGGATATCGGCCAGCATCATGCCAAATAGTCGAAGGGTTAAAGAAAATAGAATGACCGAGGTGTGAAAGCACTGCTAGATGGGTGCGAAAAAGGCTGAAAAATTTGGGACGCTTATTGCCACCCAATTTAAGTTAACATCAAATGTTCATTACCAGCGAGAAGTCAATGATAAACGCCTGTTGCGATAACGCAAAATCATGTGCAAAAGTTATCGAAAGAAGTGAAGATCACTAGTAACCTGGGGAGACTTGTTGTCACCCAGACTTCAGGGAATACTATCAGTTGTTGTCACTGTATGGGAACTCTTAGCAAGTACAAATAAAAAAAATGATCAACGAGAAAACTTAGACTATTCAACGGAGAACAATGACGCAAATAAGCTAGAATAGTAGAGAAAGTCCTTATATGCGGCAACCAGCCTACATAAACTACGAGCACTAACAAGTGACATGGACAACTGCAACAGAAGTAAAACAAAAACATGTTCAGCACTATACGAAACCAAGAGAATTGAAACTGCTAAAAATATTATAAAGTTCGCCGCGTTCTAAGAATTCGCGTCAACCTCGATTGATACTAAATAAAACAATTGAGACGGGTTGAGGGGGATAGAAAGATCATGTAAGGAGATCACTAAGTAGACTTTCTCTGGAAGCGCGCAGAGAGTACTACGATTTGGTTGATTGGTTGGTTGTTTTTGTTTTATGGCATATCAACCCTTTTCAGGTTATTTAATGCCGAATCCAGTTATTTTGAAGAAAATGTTTTAATAGAATATATTTTTTTTCTAAGTCGGTTTCTATTTAACCCATAGTTGGGACCCTAACAGGTACTACCACTCCGGGTCAGAGAGTACCTGGGAGCAATGGCAATTAAAGGGTGGCTCCACACTCCCCAAAGTCCCCAAACTGGGGCCTCACCTTCGGGTATATAGTTTAAGGTCATATCCAGGACACTATGATTTGGAGGAGGGTTATTGTAACCAAAATCCCAGCAAGAAATCAATGGTAAGCGACTGTCGATACAACGCAAAATAAGTTGCAATAGTTATCGAAAAAGGAGGAAGCACTGAACATTAGCATATACTGTCACTACACCAAATAACAGAGGAGGGTCAAGGACGTTAGAAAGACCGAGGAGAGAAAGCACTAACCATACCGCAAAAACAGAAATGAAGAGAACAGGTACCTTGCTAGAGGGGCTTATTGTCACCCAAATTTCAGAGATAACCAATGATCATTGGCAGCGAGAAATCAATGCAGACGACTGTTGCGATAAAGCAAATTCATTTGCAAAGTTTATAGAAAGACGTGGAGATTACTGGAAATCTGGGGCGACTTATTGTCACTCAGGCTCCAAGGAACCCATAGGTTGTTGTCAATGAGCAATCTTTGATGATGACCTTTGTGAGAATTCCTAATGAGTACAAATAATAATAATAATAATAATAATAATAATAATAATAATAATAATAATAATAATTGTGGATCAAAGAAGAATTGAGACATCTCGACCAGAAGACCAGGAAACTCGTGACTATGCGCAATACACTACATCCAAAGAATGACGCTGTATAATGCCATGTGGAAAGGAAATACAGAAAAAAGAGGACTTGTTTGTATAGCAACTGTAAATGACACAAAAATAGAATGATAAAACAATAATGCAGAACATCGCAATAATAATTCCCGCAGCAAGTGACACTGAAAAAAAAAAAAACGAACAGAGAGAAAAATGAGAGGCAAAGGATAAGACAAGAAAAGAAAAAAAAATGGGAATAGAAACATCTAGATAGACGATTCATAAGGATGACAAAAGATGATACGAACGAAAACATTTAGATATGGCTACAAAATAGAAAACCTAATCAGAAAACTAAATCCCTTATAACAGCCGCACAAGATAACGCGATTAGAACAAACCATATCAAAGTAAGGATCAACAAGACACGAGAAAACAGTAAATGTAGACTTTGTGGACAAAACAATAAACCACATATATAAATTCAGTAACCTTGCTAAAAAAGAATATAAAAATAAGCACGATCAACTAGAGAAAGCAATACACTGAAAATTATGCAGACAACTACACCTTGAGCACACAGACAAATGGTACAAGCAAAAACCGGCAGTAGTATTTAAAAAAGAAAGTAACACAATCCCATTGGGCATGAATATACAAACAGATAAACCTACCTGCCAGATCGTAGATTTCGCCGTTCCAGTGACCCACAGAGTGAATATTGTGACGATAGTTTAAGTATATCAATATCGTATCGATAAAAAAACAAATAAATTTAATGATTAAAATTCCAAAAACGTGAGACAAGTAAGCCGTTACCATAGCAACAACGGCGATATCTAAGAGTGAAATAAAAAAAAAGAAGGAAAGAAAAACGCTGATATATTTAAAATTCAGAAAAAAACGCATCCAGCGTCTCTTTCGGACAAGACGAGCCGTTAAGAATTTTAAATTCCAAATTAGTTGCAGATAGGAGTCCGAAAAGGAAAGACGTCTGAACTCCGTTGATGAAATGAACATCACGATAAATACAGGAATTGTATATCGTCGTTGTCCTTCAGCGTAAAACAACACTGTTTCCATTTATGAATAATAAAGGAAATATCGGATCTCTTTAAGAGGACTATTAAAAATAGGAAAATTCAGATTTCTTTAGTGCTTGACAAAAAGAAAAGTTCATCGTATGAAAGAAAGAAAAAAAAAGAAAAATACTATAAACAAATGGCAAATCAACCATTAAGAGATATAAAAAGCAAAATCAATGGTAAAAGGGGAATAACTCTATAAACCTTCCTTTTGGTTGTGAATCCGTTTAACGATACGTTGTTGAGAGCTCAAGAAAAAAAAAAGAAATAAGCCTTGTGAACTGAAATATTATTTTCATTTTTTTTTAAATTTATATATATATATTACCTGTTCAATCTTTGATTTTGTTCATTACAATAAAACACAGAAAATAAATGAAAAAAAGAAATATATATATATATATATATATATATATATATATAAAATATATATATATATATACATTGTTGAATTAATTCTCTTCATGTCCAAAATATATGCCGAGACTTTTCTAACCCACATTCTGTTACAGCGATGATTAGCTGGTGGCTAAGAAAAACCTATCCATCTATCTAAAATATATTTTATACAACACACAAGCCGTGTTTAAACCAGAGAAGAGAGCGGATAATTAATATCCACGTTTGGATACTCTTTTTTTTTTGTGGAGGAAGTCGATGAAATACGGGCTGGCGCGTACCCCTCTACAGCGAACTTCCATGCGATCCGAGATAAAACATTGCTTTTTTTTTTAGTTAATTTATAAAAAAAATGAAGATGACCTCAGAAGGGGCACGTCACAATATCAAGAGAACAGAGAAGCAGAGCAAATACATAGAACTGGCCAAAGAGTTCAAAGTGATATGGAAGATAGAGAAAGTTTAGATAACACCTATAATATTAAAAGCTCTTGGAAAAATCCCGAAAAAGCTGAGAAAAGAATGGAAGGGAGCGGTTTGGTTTGGTTTGGTTATTTTGTTTTACAGCATATCAACCCTTTTCAGGTTATTTAATACGGAATCCCGTTATTTTATGTTTCAAGTTCTTTATATCTTTAAATATTTATTTTTGGAGTTTGGTTTTGTTTTTTACGTTATATCTTTTTCAGGTTATTTAATGCCGAATCCAGTTATTTTGTAAATAATATTCATGTTGCATCCAATGTTATTTTGTAGAAGGTTTTTATTCTTCAAGCTCTTTGTATTTTCAATCGCTTGTTTGTAGTGTTTTGTTTGAGTGTTTTATAGTGGATTTTATTGCTTTTGTTCCCTGCAGAACATGAATTAGTTTCGCAATGGGAGATGGAAAAGGGTTACAGTATCAATGTAACTATAAATACTAGTTAAACCCTTGAATTTGAAGACTAATACACATGAGCTTCAGGCGCAAACCGGACATATAGAAAATTCTACAGATGCAAGGCACACAGGAATACAACAAGAATCATGAAAACTGAAACTGTATAATCGTAAATTCCCCCCACCCATATACCAAAAAAATGTTTTTAATTTAAAAAAAATGAAAAATAAAAGATAAATAAATAAATTTTAAAAGTGTAGGGTCGGCAAAAACTGGCACTACACCAAATACTCAGGAAGAGTCAAGGAGAATGGAAATACTGAGAAGAGAAAGCACTGCATAATTGCAAAGAGGACTAAGACCTTGGGGAGGCTTATTGCCCCCCCCCCAATCCCAAACGCCTGCTACAATAGCACAACTCAATTTTCAAAGATTGTCGAATGAGGTGGAGAATACTGGAAATCTGGGGAGACCTGATGTCACTCAGACTCCAGGAAAAGTCACAGGTTGCTCTCAAAGAGAATCATTTGGTGATGGCCTGTGTTAAAACTACTACTACTAATACTACTACTACTACTACTACTACTAACAATAATAATAATAATAACAACAATAATAATAATAATAACTAAAATAATAATAATACCTACAATAATAATGATAATAATAATAATAGCTATAATAATAACAATAATGATAACAATAATAATAACAACAACAATAACAACAATAATAATAATAACAACAATAATAACAACAATAATAACACTAATAATAACAACAACAATAATTATAGCAATAATAATAACAATAATAATAACAACAATACTAATAACAATAATAATAATAACAATAATAATAACAATGATAATAACAATAACAATAATAACAATAATAATATAATAATAATAATAACAATGATAATAATAACAATAATAACAGCAATAATAATAACAATAATAACAATAATAATAACAATAATGACAGTAATAATAATAACAATAATAATAACATTAATAACAACAACAATAATAATTACAATAATAATAACAATAATAATAATAACAACAATAGTAATAACAACAACAATAATAACAACAATAATACTGACAATAATAATAATAACAACAACAACAATAATAATAATACTAACAATAATAATAACATTAATAACAATAACAATAATAATAATAACAATAACAATAATAATAATAATAATAACAATAATAATAATAATAACAATAATAATAATAACAATAATAATAACAGCAATAATAATAACAACAACAACAATAATAATAATAATAATAATTATTATTATTATTATTATTATTATTATTATTATAAATTTACTATCAAACAATTATATATTATTTTTATTGGAATCGTTTGAAATGAGTAATTTGTATATTTATTTATTTACGTACTGTTATCCTCATCTTCATAGTTGCGTCTGTTTCACTACGTTTCGGTCAACTATTCCTCTGGCCTTCTTCAGGTGGTTAACCACGATAGTATAGGAATTCTAAGTCTCTTAACTGTATCTCCAGTAATTACTGCTGTCCATAGTTGTTGTTGTCTCACCACATTTTTTTTGCCAACTAATCCGCTGGCCAGCTTTGGGTAGGCTTGAAACCGCTATCTTCAGACAATGATCACCTGGAACTGTAGTGATTAAACGCCCCTATTCACTGCCCCACAGACCCCGAAGGGCACCTGACGAATACCAGTGGAATAGTTGACTAAAAGTTGTTAAAGCAATAACAACTATGAAGATCAGGATAACAGTCCGCAAACAAATAAATACATCTATTATCAGACCATCTATGGAGTACTATTTTCATATTTGGGCTGGTAAATCTCATTTTAGGGTTCTTGATAAAGTGCCAAATGTATCTGTAATCTAATTGACCCTCGCTCTTTTTCTTTACTGCAACCTTTTTATCATATACGTGATGTTGCTAGTCTCAATCTTGTTATTATTTCGCTGATTTATTATATTACACACACACACACACACACACACACACACATATTTCTCTTTGTTCGTTTAAATTTGTCTCTGAAACTACTGAGCCAAGTTCGCTAAAAATTTGTATGGACTTTATTATGATAAGGTGCAGCGAACGAAGTATTATGATAATTGTTCGATGTGCAGTTAGTGATTAATCTCTATTAATCACCACATTATCACATTTACCATCGAAATTTTCTAAGAAACTACTTGACTGAACCGGAATGAAATTTGATTTAACATTCTCTTATAAAGAGGTGCCCCCAAATAACTATTGTGGTGTCCGTTAGATGCACAGTTAGGGATTAATAGGAATTAATAGGGATTATTAGGAATTAATAGGAATTAATAGGGATTATTAGGAATTAATAGGAATTAATAGGGATTAGTATTAAATGCAAAAATTAGCACAACTTTGAATATATTCAACAATCAATTTTACATAACGGCACTTATTCTAAGTAAACGAGCAATAACTTTAGCCCGTTTTCAACGTGCTAAAAACTCTTAAACTTATATATATATATATATATATATATATATATATATATATATATATATATATATATATATATATATATATATATATAGGTATGGGTGTGTGTGTGTAAGAACAAGTAGTTTATAAAACATGTAAAAACACTCTGAAAAAGAGTTAAAAACATATTTAATTTTAAAAAGGAAGCACAAAATAGGTGGATAGTACTTAATCCGCGGAGTTTCGAAGAAATACTTTCCTTCTCATCAGAGGGTAGGGATTAGCAAAATGCGTGATCGGATTTTGCTTGCAAAAGTATTTAATGAAACTACAAGTAAGTCATAGATCTTACTTCGTAAAAAAATAGTGAAGCAGAGGGAATAGGGGGAAGAAAAAGGTTATTATTTTACCAAAATTATTGTTTACATATGTGTACATGTTTCAGTCGGGACTCAATTTAGAGAGACCACCTCATCAGACCGAACAAAGGAGCCATATTAAAAATTAGCGGGGGGTACCCTGCGTTTCCCCGGTGTTTGGAGGTGTGTGTGTGTGTGTGTTAAAAAGAGGTGTAAAAGAAAAAAAGAATGTTTTTGCCGGAAGGTCGGATTGAACCCCGAAGCACTGACGCGAAGGTGGAAACGAAAGGGGGAAAAAGCCAGTCACTTAACCACCTGGGCCTCAACGGAACGGAACTCACAAGAGCGTTATATGAATAGTTATAAAACGAAATGGAGAAGTGCGAGAAGGTCTGACCTAATTTTGCAAGTCAAACCATTCACGGACATACACAAGAAGCGAGCGAACACACATACACACACATTTTCGCTTTTATATATATAGATGCCCCCCCCTGGTTTAAGCAATATATGACGGGAGTAAATTTTCTGTAAATGCAAACAGCGAACTTTATTTTGTAAACGAAATAAACCGGTAATGATTTATGTTGAATTTGTTCTGTTAGTGTTCAATCTGGCGAAGAAATTAAACTTTATTTGCCTCCCCCCCCCCGGCAAGCAAAGGGACCCAAATATGTTTATTGTTATTTTTATCTGTCTGTTTTATGCGCTTAAAATGGAAAGAATTAATGGCAAAAACTGGGGGAAAATGTAAGAAAGGGAGTTAAAAAATAATTTGTAGCTGTTTAGGGCCAAGAAAAGGGGGGGGGGAAAAGGAAAAAAATGAAGTTAGTCCTGCATAATTGGACCCGAATTCGTGTGAATTCTCGTCAAGCATTGACCGTGCGAAATTGGCAATCATCGGTGTCAGCCGCAGACTACCGGAAAAACAAACAAACCAACAAAACGAACTGGAAAGAATACAAATGGTGGGAAAAAAGGAAACCTCCAGGAAACTTATCGTAAAAAATGTAAAAATGTTTATGGTATTTTATTAATTTTTATTTTATTTATTGTTGGTTTGTTTTCTGCAATATAATCCAATAAACAAAACAAACTGCAAAAATACAAATGGAAAAAAAAACCCAGAAAACATACCGTGTATAATGAAAATATGTTTAATAGGTTTTTGTTAATGTTGGTTTATTTTCCGCAAAAAAGTATTTTTAACCGTATAATTGTTAGGTGTAAGTACAACGGTTTGTTATGTTTTTATTTATTTTTTATTTTTTGTATTGTTTTTTTGTGGTCGCTTTTTACCAATTGGAATGTCGTATGATTCCATATCGATAGCGTAGTAGTAACTGGGCTAATGAAACTCCCAGAAATGCAATGTAGAGAAATAAAAAATGAATAAGTAAGTAATCCGAAAATAAGAAGTCAGCTCTACCCCCTATCAGGTAAAATATCACTGCAAACATAATAGAAGGAAAATACACTAAATATAATATTAAATCGAGTAATCGTTTTAACATGTGAAGAACGCTCGCGGCTGACTGGTAAAGTTTGTTCTAAAACCTGAAATCCAAGGTTACTTCGTTTCGTTTAAGTAACCCCTCAACACCCCCCACCAAAAAGCAAAAAGAAGGGGGAAAAATAAAAAATAAAATAAAAAGAAATATAAAAAATGTCATAAGTAACCCATAGAATAGCTGTAATCGAAAGTTGCGTTTCACCTGACGGTAAAATGCGAATCCATTTTTTGTAAGCAACTAAGAACTCAACCCGGTATTTCCTCGTAAATTCCCCTGTGGACGTTTCCGCAATGGTGTTAAGTGGTCGCGGGGGGAGTATGAATCTAATAGAAAGAAAAGATTTTACCATTTCCATTGATTGTAACAGATTTTGACCATGAACTCTCGGCAGAAAAAAATGTAGGGATCTAAGATTATCGAGGAAGTGGATAGGTAATAGGCGTACAACACACCAGAGATATCGTACTGCAGTCCGTGCACAATACATTCGCATGGAATGTTTTGATTTTTAATCCTATTAAGGTCAAACTCAGAGGGGAAAATGAGTTCATTTTATTTATATAGAGATGAAGTCAATATTTATTAATTTTTAATATAATAACTACATGTATATATATATGTGTATATATATATGTGTGTTTGTGTATATATATATATATATATATATATATATGTGTGTGTGTGTGTGTGTGTGTGTGTGTGCGTGTGTGTGTGTGTGTGTGTTTCCATTACCATCGTGTGTTCCATTGCTTCGAAGTCAATCATTTCTTTCTTCGTTTTTCTGGTGATTTCCTTAGACTATTTCCGTTTTATCTTTCATTACCGGCAATCAAATTCTAAGATCGGCCATATATCTATTGTAACGCAGCGTTATGTCTGTCAAAACTGATGAATGTATTTCACTGCAATAAAGAGCGCCATTACAGCCGATAACGTCTCTTAATCGATTGCCCCCAAAACGCCGTCTGCAGAAGCGCGAATCTTTTTAAAAGAGTTTAGAGAAACGGAAAACAAAATTTTGAATAGACTTACAACCTAATGTGATTTTCCTGCACACGAGTTGAACAGGTTATAAAGCGACCGCCAAGTTTCATTGTTCTCTGATATTACCAGCAAATACATGCTGATTCAAGTCGGATATTTCTGCTAGACTGAGAAAATGGCATCATTACGAACGAACATGCAGTACCCTGCCCTCAAAGGAGGAGATAGTGCTCGGGTGAATGGTCTCATGGCAACAGAACGTTTACTTTATTATCGCCCTCAAAGTAGTAAGTAATGTCATAGGATGGTATCATGGCCACAGAACTGGTACTACACTACCCTCTTTCGAATTGCACAGTGAAAGATAGTAAATTAATCTAAATAAATTGAAACAGAAAGAATTAGTCATGTAATGTAGTACAGCCTTACCAAATAGTCTTTTTGTAACGTTCTCATTATGTTACTAAGGCGCCTGATTATATATGTTACGTTGTACTCTTTTCAGGGGGGGGGGTACGGCGCTAAATTAACCATATGTAACAAATATGTAAGGAATGTATATAATGTACGTGGGTTTATAATGAGTTTCTTTGTGTTGCCTTGTGTTTCGTAATGCTTCTTGTAGATGTATGCATAACTGTTTACACATATACATTACACATATAGATACGGTTTCAACAGAATAAGTTGCTTGGCCTGAAATAGAAAAAGGACTTAGCTCCCCTTGATCCAGTTCTATCGTCCTAACAATAGGTTGAGCTCTTCATATGCCCCGAAAGCTGACACCTGTAAAATTTTAATACTTCATCAACGTTTTCTCTGCAATGAGACTAACTAGCTCATACTACATCCCTACGGGCGACGGGTAGTCAGACTATCATAACATCGCCACAAAGCTGAATGAAAAAATGTTCTTTATCTCTTTTACTAGAAAAAATGATAAATGGTAGTAGTGAAGTGGATACCGATCTGGACTCACTGACTAGAGTTCGAATCTTATTAATTCCATAACAACATTTTATCTATGTATGATTGACAAAGTTCACGTGGATCTTACCGTAAATACATGGTTTTAAAAGAAACTGGATAAACCAATGCCGAGTACAGAATCGAGCCGGTTAAAAGTCGTACTGCGTTGATTCATACAAATGTACGTGTTTCCCTGGCACATTTCCCATTTTTGTTTAATGATATGCGTCTATATAATCGTTCATTGTTGGTGATTAAGTTGAAAAATAAATTCTGTAGCACAAAAAGGATGCTCGTTTAATGGCATCATTACCGTCTTTGGAACTCTTCAAGTTTTTTAGTTAAAAAAATAGGAGGCTTAACTTTTGAAAAAATCCTCAGATGACAAAGCATGCTCCAGACGCACATGCACAGCCATCGTTCATCGCTGGCAAATGTGCATTGAGAATGGTTACTATGTAGAAAAAGACATTTTAGAGCACTAAATGCCACCTGTTTAATGGTACCACTCCCGTTTTTGTAACTCTTCAATTTTTTTCTCGTTTCCGTTCTTCTCTTTCTTTCCCTTACTTCTATCTCCCTCCCTTCCTCTTTATTTTTCTATATTATTTCTCTTTTTCTATTTCTTTTCCTCTCTCTCCTCCGTTTTTTTATTTTTTATTTTAATTTTTATACTTATCGTGTGCTATTAAGACATCAGGATATCCAGGTCTATCAACCGAGGAATGTCGTATCTGTATTCGTTAAAGAAATGCTGTTGCTGCCTCTTCTTAACAAATAGCTTTCCGCGTCTTTCCCGTAACGAAACTTACAACAATTTGGACTTTACAATCGGTACAAGTGTAACAGAGTGCGTATGAGCGCATGGGGAAATATAAACAGGCGCTGTAGGATAGCTGGCTTGCCAAGATATTAGCAGCAGTAGCCGAAAAAGCGCATATGCAAATTAGGAAGTGTGCATGGGCTTGCGTGACAAGAAAAAGGAAAATATATAGCACGTGGTCAAAGAGGAGCAAAGTGCGCGCCGCAAAAAGATGGATGTGTAAAGTCGAATACAAGAAATGGTTGGCTGTACCCGGTGTGTGGTTGAGGAGAGAAAGGAAAACGCGATGCAGGTGAGATGGACGTGTGGGCCCGTCGTGGTGGCAAGCCACTTTTAATCTAATGTCGAGACAGCAGGATTCTGTTAATCTTACAATAGACGAAATGAACAATCAGAAAAAACAAGAAACATGCATTGTTTGGAAAGTGATGGTAATAAATGCCTTTTTCTAAAACAGAACAAAAAGCCAAGTCGGATTTTTGCTTCTTTATTTTTTCCTTACTTTGTTTATTCCTGCGACGTTACACAAGTTTCTGAATGAAATAATGTATTTGGATTCTACGTTGAATGTTACTTAGCCGTGATCACCTTAGTACGTTCATATTAAGGATAAAGCGATGTATTATTTGTCTACCTGTAAGGGGGTTGGACACAAAGTAAGGTCTCAAAACCCCACTCATTAGAATATGTGCTATGAATTTAGAAAAACTCGTTCCCAGGAAAACTCGTCCCCGGAAAACTCGTACCCATAAACCTCGTCCCTTTTTACTAGGTAGGAAAACTAGCCCCTTATTAAATAAATATCGATTGAAAACACATTTTATGACCGTTCTTGAAGGAGATATTGTTTTTAAAAGAGACTATACCCTCTCATAATATTTTTTCCGGAGACGGCCTTTCCGGGCACCGTGCAATATAGCTTACAAAATGGCCGAGCAGCTCTGTCGGCATTTCCTTGTATATGAGTTTCAGGCTATTAGTAATAAACTAACTCTTGGACAGAAGGTAAAGTCTTGCAGGTGGGACTTTGAAGGACTGAACAGAACAATAC
>NC_136514.1:31179114-31209114 GCF_053919585.1 Euprymna scolopes | reverse complement strand
ACGTAAACAATAAATTCTTACAAAGTTACACCTAATAAACTCAATTTTCAAGAGGGGGTATGAATAATATCGGGCACAAGTGTATATATATATAGAGAGAGAGATAGATCGATCGATAGATAGATAGATAGATGTTATTTGTTTTTGTTTTTGCGATACGTTTTGAATGAATTAAATTATTTACGAAACTGTATTGTTATCTCAATGGGAGTTGGGGATAATTTTCCTTTAATTATATTTTAAAAACAATATATATATATATATATATATATATATATATATATATATATATATATATATATATATATATATAAGCGAGATAAGACACGTATAGAATTACGATGAAAATCCTGATAGATATTACTTGAAGCAACAATTTCAGGGTGATCCTAGCCAAAAAGGAAAAGCTCAATATTTAAGAATAGAGTAATATATAAGTTTGGTGGTAAAATTTTAAATTCTGAAAAAAAAAAAAAACATATAGACACATATATTCGAATTAAGAATTTATTGTTTGACAAAAGGAATATATAGAAGGGTTTTTTTTTCTTTTACACAGTGGTCACCACTTATCAAGGCCCGGAAGCCACTCAGGGATAAGGGTTATTGCAAGTACATTACGTTAGTGTGGAGAGTTGATGAATTGTTTACTTAAGGGGGCGGTTCATAAGGAATTTGTTAACGTTGGACTTGAACACATCCAAGTTGTAGTCAGTTGGGAAGCAGACAGACGAAACAGAGTTCCACAGGCGTGCAGTTCTAAGAAAGAAGCTTTGTTCATGGAATCCACGTTTTGATTTAGGCACAGATAAAGAGTGGGTGAAATTTTTCACAGTGGATTCAGCTAGACGGGTGTTTTTCGTGAAAGATTGGCGAGGGGGGGCAGAGATTGGAGTTCAGACGAGCACCTGCCATGGAAATAACGATAAAACAAGGATAGGCTCGCAACGTCTCTTCTGTGGGAGAGAGGTTGCAGGGTAGAGAAAAGGGCATCCCCCACTAAGCCACGAAGTCTATTTTGTACTCTGTCAAGACAGGATAGGCTGTTTTTAGCAGCTCCTGCCCAGATATGGCAGCAGTATTCCATCCTTGGACATACTTGGCTTTTATATAGATAGAGAATTGCATCAGTAGTGAGATATCTTCTGGAGCGGTAGAAGGATCCCACCATCTTTCCAGTGACCTTGGCAACAGTCTTGATGTACGTGTTCCATTTCAGATCAGGAGTAAATGTCAAACCCAGAAGCTTGTCAAAACACGGGGCTTCTCTCAGACGAGAGCCATCCATCCCAATTGATGCCAGATGGGAATCAGAGCGTTGATGATGTAAGGATAGGAGTTTGGTTTTAGATGCATTAAAGGTAACCAGCCACGTCTTCCCCCACTGAACCACGCGCCCGAGATCAGAGGAGAGAGAATCAGAGAGAACTTTGCCTTTGATGTGTTGCCGTAGATGGTCGTGTCATCAGCATAGATGTCAACGAATGATTTAAGTATGTGTTTAGGGAGGTCATTGATGTAGATCAGGAAGAGAGTTGGGCCCAGGATTGACCCCTGAGGGACTCCAGCATTAATACTGCAGGCCTCTTATTTTTGTTTATCTACCACTACTCTTATGAGCCTATCGGAGAGAAATGATTTAATGATTGAGAAAACATTTCCAGTTATACCGTAGCTGGAAATCTTGTGAAGTAGACCCTTATTCCATACCTTGTCGAAGGCTTTTGATCTGTCAAGAGCAATTCCCCTAGAAAGGAAGCCTTTGTCAAGAGATTCACTAATCCTGTGAGATATAATCGTCAGCACATCTGCGGTAGATCTTGCAGAGCGGAAACCATATTGTGTGTCACTAAAAAAAACAACAAAAAACAAAATGTTAATTTCCTTAATCCATGGATTTTCAATAATGGCCCATATCATCAGAGGAAATGAAATGCGGTTAGCAAAATGTTCAGCTGTGAATAGACACTTATTTTTCTTATATGCAACAGATTATATATATATATATATATATATATATATATATATATATATATATATATATATATGATTGTTGAGCTGGATTAAATCCGACGATATGAAATAAAATGGATTTTTATTTCATATATATATATATATATATATATATATATATATATATATATATATATATATATAACTACTTAATTTACTCACATAAAATTAATATACGAAGTGTAGATTTATGCGTAAACTTTAAGTATTTACTTCAAAAGTGCTCAATACGTAGGTAGAGCTTGTTAGTAAGTTATAAAATGTATATGGCGATTAAGCTACACTGAATATTCTGCGTTTCATCCACTAAGTTATAAAATGTATATGGCGATTAAGCTACACTGAATATTCTGCGTTTCATCCACTCTGCCGCTGACCCTAGAACTGGCACGCTCTTCCGTTTCCCATGAAACTACCTCCCGCTACCGCTACCAAACCCACTGATCCACACTCGCACCTTCGCCCGCAACCCAACTACTATTTAAATAAATATACCCATAATTTATCTTATTTAATTATTTACTTTCTGTTCTAAGTTCATTATCTCCAATAAAACCTTGAAAAACTCAGCGAACGTCAATTTTTGTGTCTTACGCGCATAAAAATCTACTCTGGAGAAGGCCTGGACTAGAATGCACGTGAACATTGCTTCAGTCATAGATTATATTTACAAGAAGGAGGAAGTGTGAGCAACTCTGAAAAGACCATTATGACTTATGTGGATCAAGTGGGGGTAGGGGTAACCATAGATATGGTATAATAGGTGATTCCAAATCACTGGTAACCATTTCATGTAAAAGACTGATCCTGAAAACATGGGTAAAATGCAAGATTTATTGGTCTATTATGAAAATGGACTGAATTATTTTTTAAAACGTAATGGAAAATGACTTGTAAATCGAAAATATTCAACTTCGAAATTTGAAACTTTCACATGCTCAAATCTTGTCCAACTTTTAGTATAATGTATAGCAGACCCAACCTTAAATAAAACCATCCATAGCCTTGAGCCCCTGAAGGGGCATAGACCATCTACAACTTTGTAGATACTTTTGTAATGAGGAGTTTCTTTTTCGAGGTGAGGGTGTAGACCCCACGCCCAACATTCCCAGAAGGTACATACAACGTTCAGCCTTACTAAATGGTCACCTATCTGGTACTGGCCAGGCTCAACGATGCTTAACTTCGGTGATCTAGCGAGAACCGGTTTGTCAACGTGATTGTGCCGTATCAACCATAAAAAAACAAAATGTTGCACTTTTTTGTGTTAGTTGGTGCATTGACCAGTCTAGTCGTCTTAATTAAAGAAACGGGGCGATCACTCATTGGAACGGCGACGGCGAAAACAGTGAACGTCTCGGTTGTGTCTTCGTTCTGGATGAAAAGAAGCGAAAAATAGCGACGAAGAGAAACGGAAACGTCAGTCACTAATCATGAAGAAACAAGGAAAAAAGGTAATTCACATCTTATATCTATTCTATACATTTAAGTTAAGACATTTAAAAGAAGCAGAAAGAGCGAATGAATTTAAACGCGAAAGCCGTGAAAAAGAAGAGCGCGCAATAAGCTCATATTAAGAACATCTTATTGATTGCTCATTACTGGAAACGTTACACTATGACCTACATTTTGACCAAGTTTAGTGACAAATGGTCAAGTGATGTGGACGTTAGCTGTAGAAAAGTAGAATGCTAAACTCGACGGTAAACAGAACATATTGTCAGAAGTAATGATTTCAGGGTTTGTTTTTTATTTTTTTAAGCTCTGTAAGTTTATCTGAAAACTTCTACAAGATAAAAAAATAAATAAATAATAAAATCTAGCTTTCTCGGGAATAGCAATTTTCTGAAAAGAAAAAATAAACTTTGGAAGGATTAATATGCCTGTTTCGAAAAAAAAAAATAAAATAAAAAAACTGTAAGCTGCACCAAATTCCCCTAAATAAAATAGACGCACGCGAAGAAGAACATTTGCACGCCCAACAAAATGAATCGGTTTCTATTAAAGAAGTAATAAAAAAAGAACAACAAAAAAGAACTCTTTTCCAAGAAGACAGATTGTTTTGTTCCGCGTTTCTCTCATGTTATTTGGTTTTACTATGTCAAAACAAAAAAAGACGACTTTTTACTTCTCTAAAATTTAATGCTTATTTTCTTCTTTTTTTTTATTTCGAATTTCATATATTTTTCTCCATGTTCCATTTTTTTTTTTTTTTTAACTTTCTATGGATTCGGAGTTGAAGTTTTGCACACCATTTCACACTGCAATAGAAAAAATATTTGCACAGTTGTGTCGAAAGCACCGAAAAATATCGACACATGCTTGCAACGCAGAACTGAACATTTGTTACGTATCATTGAATAGCGATATTTACAATCCTATAAGTTCCTTATTAGTTTTTTTTCAGTTTTCTACTGGGATGATCATCTTTAGTTTACTATTACGTGTAATTATATTCATGCAGATATTCTACATGATTTATACTTGCGTAATATTTGCGTAAAAATTATTAGTAAACACCAGCCTCTTTCTACATATATTTATGTATGCATATATATATATATATATATATATATATATATATATATATATATATATATATATATATATATATATATTTGTTTAAAAAATGTTGCCTACCAAACTCCTCTGTCAGTTTTTGGTCTACAGACATGGAACTTTATATATAGGGTATAACCCTTGCAAAACTTCTTATTTGAGTTACAGCCGGGGAAAATCCGTGTAAAAGTGTAAACATGTAAAAATATGAAATTTTACAGGTGAAAGTCGAACGACGGCATTACGAATATGCATGCGTGACGTAATAGATTTGGTTCATGTTTTAATTTTTAGCCTTACAGAAAACATGTGTTCATAGCTCAGGCATTAACGCCAAAGGAAAAGTTAATCGTAAGCTAACCTTTTTTGTTTTGGATTCTCTGTATTGACGCACGAGTCATTTTTTTTAATTTTTAAATCACTAGCGTGTATTGGAGGTGTGTGTTGAGCAAAAAAAAATGTCGTAGTAGGAAGGCAGGCTCGAACCTGTACGCGAAACCGGAAGTGACGTTGGTTTAAATTAAGGCTAGACAATCGAAAAGCGGGATGACTTTCGAAAATATCGGTGAAAAAAGCGACCCCTCCCTGTAGAAAAGGCTCAGTTGAGGGTGAAGAAATTGATTTTTTTAGCCAATTGTTCAGTATTCGTCGTCTGAAGGGTCGAGCTTCAAAACAATACTGATCTCGTGAAAATCTGTCGCCTCTGTCCAAAGTTTTAGGTAGACATGCAAACATACATACATATATTTATATATTGGTAACTAAAAATTTTCGATCAAACCGATGAAAAAGCTTGCCCTATCTCTGAATATCCTTTATGTAAAATTTCAAATGTTTAGACCAAAAATTGTCTGAGTAATTTGGTAGAAACAGTAGAGGTCAATTTGTTTTTAATTTGACCCCTATTATAACCCCTTAACATTTATTGTTTGTGGCTCAAACCAAGTTATTAAGTTAGATCCATGTCCAAGGAACCTATATCTAAAAGTTCAAGTGTTTAGATGGAAAATTGACGGAGGAGTTCTCAAAAGTCAAACCGTTGTACTTTGACTCTTAACAGACAAATTTCTGGGCGAAAACGGATTACAAAGATTTTCCCAAATCTCACTACTCTGTATATCAAATTTCGAGTCGTTAGACTAAAAATTGACAAAAGTATTTTGTCGGAAAATGTACACAGACAGACACTTTCATTTTCATAGCTATATAGATTACTATATATTTGTCCGATATATTATAATAATAAATACGAAATATGCATTAATCAAAATATCATATTTAAGAATAAGAATATTTTATAACCGGGTAATGACGGACGGACTGCTAGTAAATACATATATATATATATATATATATATATATATATATATATATATATATATATACTAGCATTTCAGCCTGTGTGGCCCAGGTGTTTGGAGGTGTATGTTGAGCAAAAAAATAAATAAATAATAGCGGTCAATTTTTTTAACTTTGACCCATATTATGAGTCTTTAACATTTATTGTTTTCGGCTCAAATCAAGTTAAGTCAGATCCATGTCCAAGGAACCTATATCTAAAATTTCAAGTGTTTAGACCCAAAATTGTCGGAAGAGTTTGGTAGAGTTCTCAAAGGCCAAATCGTTGAACTTTGTACACCTAAACAGCCAAATTTCTGGCCGAAAACCAATCAGAAAGATTTTCCTAAATCTCAGTACCCTGTATATCAAATTTCGAGTCTGTAAACTTAAAATTGATAGAGTTATTGCCTAGGGAAATGTACACAGACACACACACAGACACACACGTTATATATATATATATATATATATATATATATATATATATATATATGTATATATATACATACACTACTGAAAGAATTTAAGATAACAAAAAAAAAACTTTCTTATGAAGAGATGTTAAACTCCTCCCACTTATTGTTACCAATTTAAAACATTTAATTCAGAAATTTACATTTTGCTAAAATGGAACATTTTATACTTTATCAAAATTATAAGACCAGGGTTATAAATTATAAGACTAGGGGTAAAAATTATAAGACCAGGGGTTTAAATTATAAGACTAGGGGTATAAATTGTTTTAAGTTCAGTTACAGATTAGAAATTGCTGCATGAAGGTGTCACCATTCTTAAAGCAAGCAAATTTGAGCGTGCTCGAATTCTAGATTTCCATAAGCAAGGTTTGTCATAGCGTGCCATTGAAACTAAGGTAACTTGAAGAGAAACTGTGATTTGCAACTTTTTAACGAACAGTGAGAAGTATGTAAAAGTTAAATCCACTGGTAGCCCCTCCCCCAAAATTTCTCCTAAATTGAATAGGAGAATAAGACGGGTTGTTGTGAAAGACACGAAAAACAAAAGCATGGTGAATAAAAAACATAAACAAATTCCTCGCTTGCTTCCACATCACAAGGGACCGCTTAAGGATTATTCGTGAATACCAAAAATTGGACGTTGAAAAGTTGAAGAAAGTCGTGTTTTCCGATGAGAAAAGTTTGTATCTAGATGGCTCTGGTGGTTTCCGACGATATTGGAATAACGAAAACATGCCTCTTGAAAGTTTCTCCATATGAGTGAAGTGTCCCTAATGGTATGCGGTGCCATTTCTTACAGAGGGACTATGGCGCTTCAAGTTGCAGGGTTGTCAGACTGTGTAGTTATGTTAGCATACTACAAAAAGCATCGTCGATGACGGAGGGCTATTGTTTATGTGGGGATGGATGGTTATGCCAACAAGATAATGTTGTGATCCACGTTGCACGACGGACCTTGACATTTCTGCAAGAAAATGAGGTCCATGTTTGGGGATTTATGAGAAGAGATGTCTATGTAAATGGCTAACTATAACGAAGCTGGAGTAAAACCCCCCGAACCTTAATAGAAAAAATTATTTCTAGCATGCCCCAAACAATTTTTTGAGGTCATCAAAACCAGTGGAGGTATATAACTCATTATTAAATTTGGTTGTTGAATGTTTTCATACAATTTTGTAGAATTTATAGTCCTGGTCTTATAATTTTGATCAAGTGTAAAATGCCCTATTTTAGCAAAATATAAATTTCTGAATTAAATGTTTGGAGTGTAGCTTCCTCCACCCCCTCATAAAATTTTAGGTCGTAGTATTGGTAACCTTAAGTGGGAGGTGTGTAAAATCTATCCTTAATAAAAGATTAATATCTATATATTTTCAAATGGGCTTAATTTTTTTTTTTTATCAGCAGTGTATGTATATATATATATATATATATATATATATATATATATATATATATATATATATATATATATATATTAAGTGACTGATAAGGAATAAGAGATTTGTATAAATATACTAGACTACTCGTGACCCGTTGGGTCAGTATGTTATATTAGCTATGGAATTAATGTAGGAGTGTGACACTTGTGATGCAAAGAAAATAGGTTTTTGTGACATAACAGAAACATTTCTATGAAAGTATATTAAAATGAAAAAAAGAATATAGATAGATTTCTATGAGTCGTTCTGTTTAAAATTGTTTATTAATATTATTGTTAAAATTATTTTTTTAAGAAAAAAAACTTACAGCCATTGAATTATAAGTGGTTTTCCACACTTATAGGCAAATGTTCACTGAATAGATACCATAATACTTAAAGTTAAATTAAAAAACAATTGGGACGCTGAAGACGTACACAGTAAAACAATACGTTTTATTGTCGAGTTGATTATTTATTTGTAACGCAAATTAAAAAACAAAACATATTTTCGGGGTTATTTATTTATGTTGGTAGTGTAGAAGAAAATGTATCAATGTTTTTTAAGAAAGATATATTAATAAATAGAGAATAAATTTTAAAAAAGGAAGGTGTGGTAAAATGCTCTTATGGTTGTCAACGGGTTAAAGTAGATTTATTGCTAAGAAAATTGCGTTAAAATAACTTAAACGTAATACGAAAATGAACGATGTAAAAAAACTGCAGAAAGTATTAACAATTGTTTATTTGGATAATTGCAACGCGAAAAAAAAAAAAACAGTTGGGACGCTGAAAACGTACAAAGAAAAACAATACGTTTTATTGTGGCGTTCATTTTTTCTGTACGCATGAGCTACTGGAAATCGTAAACCGGATGTTGGGTTACAACACCCGTTACAAGATCATTTGAGTTTTATAATTATATAGATTATATCATTAGAACATTAGTTTTTCTTGCTATAATGATATAATAAACGTATATATAACTTTTATTGCGCATCTTTCATTTAATATATTTGTTTGCTCCTCTTAATATTGTTCAGCTTTTCTTATCTTGCTAAATTTTTATTTGTTTGATGACATAGTTGGGTTATATATATATATATATGTGTGTGTGTGTGTGTACATGCATATATAAATGTCATACACACAGACACACACACACGCGCATATATATATATATATATATATATATATATATATATATATATATATATATATATATATATATATATACCAATGACTGTCTTCAGTGTCATTTTTGCTTAAGGGTGTGCAAATCACTGGCAGAACTAAAAGGTCATCTTAGGGCACATGGACTTTTAGTGACTAAGTGAGTGGCACTGATCTGACAAGACGTTGCAAACTTATATAAATATATATATATATATATATATATATATATATATATATATATATATATCAGGTTAAGGGTATTTAAAAGCGAATTTAATGGTTATTAAAAGTGCTCAATAAAAGAAGAGCAAGCTATATTTTATTAATATAAACAAATTTACATGCAAATGGTCGATAAAACCAGAAACCTTAATCAAGCGACTAAATAAACGGTTGCTTTCCAAAGGGGAAACCAGTCCTCAAACGTAAATCAACCCTATGCACTTACAGAAACTAATATTTCATGCTTAGGCAGTCATCAGTGTGGGAGATGACAATTCCTGCCGGTCGTGAGAATCGAAAACAGCCAAGAAGCCGCCTAGCGAGAGAAAGAGAGAGAGAAAATAGAAGGAAGAGTAATTTTGCAAAAAGAATTAGAATTGTTATGTATATATATATATATATATATATATATATATATATATATATATATATATATATATATATATGTGGTGTTTTTAAAATAGGTTGTTATTGTTTGATGTAAGGTAATCAGTTAAATGTAACGAGGTTAATACAAGAGTGCTCAATACCGAAGTAGAACAAGGTATATTTTAAATTTGTTTTTACTGCTTATGTAAAAACAAATTGAATATATATATATATATATATATATATATATATATATATATATATATATATATATATATATATATACTTTCTGTGTTACGGCACATCAACCCCCCTTTTTCTTGGCCATTTAATACCGAAGAATCTGGAGAATTTTTATAGAATTGTTTTAATTGAAACCGGGAGTCATAAACCATAACTTGTAAACCGGAACCGGATTGACGGTTTCAACACCCAAGCAAGACGATTTTAATTTTATATAATTGTAGATAAATAAAGGAGAATGTTAATTCAATTTTATCGATCGGCGAATGTGTCATATATATTTTATTTTGATTGGTTGTCGATGTTAAAAATAAAAAATGTAAGGACAGAGAAAAAGAAAGAGAACAGAATCTTTAAAGAAGATGATGCTTATTAGACGTTAAACAATATTAAAAGATAGTATATTAATCAGCACACACGCGGGAAAACAAAAATGTCAAGGGAGAGAAAAGACGGTGAGAGAATCTGTGTAGAGGATGGCGATAATATGCAGCACGCATACGAAAAGTTGTGTGCTAAAAAGAAGACGAAGAAAGGAGAAAAGGAGAGAAAGAGATATGTATAGAAAGGATGGGGGAATAGACAGGGTATTTATTTGCTCCCCCACCGAGCAAATTAGGCACAAAGCCGATTTTTAAAGTGATGAGTGAAGGGTAAATGGGGACAACTCCCCGGGGAGTAGGGGAGCTGGATAGTGACAATTGGTATGAAGGGTTTCCCCTACATTGACCAAGGTCTTATATGTGGGGTTTCCCCAACATATGGTCTTTGCTTGCAGTATCTGCTGGAACAGATATTGCACTTTGATCCCGGCCCGAAGATCATGAACAACAGAAAAAAGGCAAACCTCTTTTCTATTTGGATGGGGGGGGGATAGACAGGCATCACCTATGCATAAGGGAGACGGCCGAAATGTTAGAGGTAACAACTTCTTTAAATGTTAGAGGTAACGACTTCTTGAAATGTTAGAGGTAACGACTTCTTGAAATGTTAGAGGTAACGACTTCTTGAAATGTTAGAGGTAACGACTTCTTGAAATGTTAGAGGCAACGACTTCTTTAAATGTTAGAGGTAACGACTTCTTGAAATGTTAGAGGTAACGACTTCTTGAAATGTTAGAAGTAACGACTTCTTGAAATGTTAGAGGCAACGACTTCTTTAAATGTTAGAGGTAACGACTTCTTGAAATGTTAGAGGTAACGACTTCTTGAAATGTTAGAGATAACGACTTCTTGAAAGCGTCGGTAGACGACAGAAATGATGGATACGCAGCGGACTTAGACAGAAAACAGTAAATCCTGTTGTATCTCTAAGCTTCCTGGGAAATGTGCATTGAGAATGGTGATGATTGTGTGTACATGTAAAGTCTGGGGTACAAAATGCCACTCGTTTTAGTGGTACCACTCCCGTCTTCGTAGCTCTTTAACTTTTTAAGTTAAAAAACAGGAGACTTTACTTTTGGAACGACCTTCGTATATATTCATATTTATAGACATTTATTTTACTGTGGAGACAATCTAAATAACACCCCGCTGTGAACTTTACGCCAGAGGCACAGACTGAGGAGCGCTGATTTAGTTGAAGCAAGACATCTGTAGGTGATAATTTAATGTTTTTGTGAAAACCTTCTAGTCCAAGAAGCAATGTTCGCGGAGCATGAAGACTGTCGTCTGACACATTATTCAAGCAATAAAGTAATTGATTGTAGTAATCGCAATCAGAGCTATTGTCTTCTACACGCGTGTCCACTGTCTAAGGAGGCTAACCGAATCGGCATGTCTTCCAGCATTCCTTCATAATTATCAACGAATACAAGGAACTAAGACAAACATCCTATTGAGAGGAATGACATAAAAAAAGACGCACGGACATTTTTAAGATGCGTCCATATAATCTATTTCGAATGTTATACAACATTCTATCTAGATGGAGGTAAGATACGTCCTAAGATAGAATAATGATACCATACGTGAGTAGGTTGCACAGGGCACTCTATCTTGTCTTAGCAAGGTTTAAAATCGACTTTGAAATCCAGCGGGATGATTTCCTCTCTTCCCGAAAATGCCTTCCTCACAGAAGAGATGTTAATAGTGTAACCTTCTTATTATTTTTAAAAAGACTAAGTGTTGTATGTAGAGACTCGAAAAGAAAACTTTGACAGGAACTTTTTAGGTGAAAGAAAAAGTTGTTGATTTCCAGTCGCCGATACGTATTTATAACACGACAGCAGTCCTTTGCTTTTTAGCTACAATCCGCTGCTGTGTTGCAACGATTCTCTTCAAGACCCACGGTCGGCCGGCTCACTTTTGAAAAGAGTAGGAAAATGAGACTCGCGTGCTTGTCAAGCGTACCGTCCAACTCGCGACGCGTCCTTTTTCTTTTCTTTTTCCTCCTTACTTTTTCTTCGACAGTAATACCTATATCTACATTTCATTACGTGACGTCACACAGAGAGCTTAAATGCTGACATGACAGTAACTTGGCACGTGAGTCGTCAATATGCGTACGTATTTAAATGACGGAGCCCGAGATTACATTACACTCTTTGATTATTCTCATGAAAATTATTGACTGAGCTCCAGTCTTTGGTTCCTCCATGTAAGAGAACCGCAGTATGTAATCGCCTTGTTACCACAGTCGTTCCTCTCAACCTCTATGTGCTTAGCGTTAGGCAGAATTTACATGGGCTAAAACTAAAGCCTCCTACTTCTTAATCTAAAAAGTTGAAGGACTACGAAAACGAGAACGGTATCATTAAAGCGAGTGACAGTTTGTGCTCCAGAATTTATTTTTCCACATAGCCACCTCTATTCTCAATGCACTTTTATCAGCGATGAACGATGGCTTAGCATGGGCGTCATTTCAAAACATTAAACTAAAATTTTAAAGAGCCACGAAGACGGGAGTGGTACACTTAAAACGAGCCACCTTTGGGCTCCAGAATTTTTCTACAGAGACATCACCATTCTCAATGTAATTTTTAGCAAGGAATTCAATGACGCATCTCTACTTCTGACGCACGTCTATGACAGGGATTGTTTTTTAGACTATCACACCGCCAACATCCGCAATAGACAGATAAAGCTTTCAAGTCACGAATGCATAATACAATTATCATAATAAAGCAATTTTTAATCTCTTTTTACGCATTCGTACGGAACAAATAAATAAGAGGTATTAGTTTTGAAATCCCCCTCATATCATGGCCCGACATATATCGAAATATATGTCATTAAGGTCCGTGAGCTTAAAAATGACACTAGCTGGACGCCCGGCGTTGCCCGGTTGTACAGTGAGCTTAGGATGATATTGTAATTAATGCAGATTGTGTATGTATTATTATAGAATCAATCCTCTACTGAATATTATACATTAAAAGGAACAATTTGCCCGGTGGACTAATTCGCAAAATAAATAAATAAATAAAATAAAATAAATCATTTAATTAATAAAAAATTATGATAATATCGTTTATCAAATTTCGGTCTGTTTTTATTTACAATATGTAAACTGATGTTTCGGCTTGACAATGGCTGCCCTAGAATAACAGTTCTGATTAGTGTTTAGTTTTAAAATATGCAAACAAAGAAATGAATTGCGGAGATTTAAAATGGCACCTCTTCATTTATCGTAAATTGTTCTTATTAAATAAGAAAAAAAAATAAAATAAAATCATGAAGTACACCTGAGCTTGAACAGGGAGACCATTCGATCTGTAGTCGAATATACTACCACTGAGCTATATATCACGATGACAATAGTTCTGTATTTCTTAGGAAGAAGCCATTTGCTGGGAATTGAATCTTCCTTGATTTGCTGAGAATTATCTCCCTTGGCCGGTGAAGCATCAAATATTCTCATGTAAAAATTCTTTCTTATCAATAAGAAAAAAAAAAGACAATTTTTATGATCGTTTTTTTTTTTTCGATTTTCGATACATATCGGATAAATTTCTGTACAAAACATATCTAAGAACACTGCCAGACATATAAATTAGATTTGTGTGAAATTTACAAAATATTGGTTCAGTCGTTTCGGAACCTATGAGGACGGAACTCGCTCTCTCTCTCACACACACAGACACACAAAGTTACTTTTATATAATAGTAGAGACAGAGATAGAGATATGAACTATGTCTAGTTATTCGTATTCTTACGAAGTTAACGTCTACTTAAACAGATAGATAATTTGATAAAAATAAAATTAGGCAATATAAAATTTTACAACTGTAAAGAAATATATTCATGCAAAAATAAATATAAAAAGTCCTCTTCTCGTGTCAAAACGAAAAGCTATAATTGACGAATTCAAAGAGATTCAGTACATTTTATAAAACGATTCTGGTATCTGATTGGTCCGTTCCCTTCACCCTTTGTAAGAAATAGCAGCGTCCAAATATTTGAGGTCACATCCTATTATCGTAAAATCTCAGCTATGGATTTTAATTCTCGGCCTCTAAAATCAACAGAGATTTGAGCATTCCTGTGATGACCTGGTCCTTGGTTATTTTGAGGTCTGATGTTAGTTCTGTGCAGTTCTAAAAGGTCCACTCCCCCAGGCTCTGCCTGCTCTCTTTGAGAACTTGCTAGTTTGTTGTTAATCGCTTGAGGCGCCCTTACGGGGGAATGTTAACGGGGCTGCCCAGGAAGTTTTTGCAGGTCAGATTGCCTCTCCTCGGGGGCGATGATTTCTCAATCCCACTTTCCGACACTGATGTCACAATTCTTGGAGTGAGGGATGACTATGTACCCATATTTTATTATTATACAAAAAAATATTGCAACATGGAGTTTAGCTCCAAAACTCTTTTCGGGGTTTGTGACACATTTCCATTCTAGTGAAGGGAGGGGGCGTTGGATGGAAACAGCAGGAACTCAAGTCATACTATATCATTGTCCCATTTTTTTAACAAAACAGATTCGACACTTTAATCCTAGCACAAAGGCCAAGAAAATGTATTTTATTTCGAGTTTCACGTTTGACAAAACAGTAACATAAAATGCTATTTGGAATAAGTGATTTTTTGCATTGCATTTTCGGCGATCGGACGATCTCATTTTTCAAGATAGGGCCTAGGAGGATAACGTATGTACGAACACGTCATTGCCTTAGCATGTTATTTTATGGAGTAAAACGATTTGTAAATAGGCTTAATTCGATTCGCTGCCTTTAGAATCCCTCTCCTGCTCCCTGTTTCACCGACTGTACTTAAAAAATGCAGAAAATAAATCTAATGTGTACAAAACCTTGCTTTCAACTTCCTACCCAGGCTCTCTCTATAAATCTGGTTCCTGTCATGATAACCTCTTATGCTTCAGTGACATGTGTTGTTTCACGCGAACAGCAAAAAAAAAAAAAAAAAATTAATGAATAAATAAAAATAAAAAATAAAATGTTATATTGGAGAGGTCAAAAAATGATTATTCATTTGAACGAATCGTAAAATAGGCTGATATTCATGAATGCATTCCCCATTTGATATGCATGGAAAATATCAAGAAGTTATATCATCAATTTTATGCTATGACGTCATTGTGTAAATGAGTACAATCAATAGTTTCCGTTCTTTACAACAAAATACTAGATAAGGGGGAGTTAATTAAATTTGTTCCGATTCAATGGCGGAACTTGTGATTTTTTTAAACGTCAAGGGAGATAACCATGCAATGATAACAAACGTTCATGCATTTAATGAGTTTTAATTATTTTAAGATGTTTACTTTGAAGAAGTTAATTGGGTACAAAGTTTTTTATTTAGCGGAAACGAATCCAAAGTAGTTCAAACATTTGTCTTTTAACTCTTACGCAGACGTTTGGCTACTAGCACATCCACATAGGGTAAACGAATCAATTATATTGCGTACTACCGCGCGTGTGCCTTGCTCGGTCGTAAAAAAATTGTGACAGCGGGTGGAGCCGAAACAATTGAGATAACGTGGCCGGCGTAAAAAAACAAAAACAAAAAAAAAAAAAACGGGACTTGACTGGCATCGATCAGAAGCGAAACTGAAAGCAAACTTTTGTAAACTATAAAAATTGACGCGCGCCGGACGCGAACTCGCAAAACATTACAGCCGTAAGGGAGCTCCGATCTATCGGAGTAAGACGCTAACAACTTATATATTTAGTTGTTTAAAAAGAAAGTTGCAAACTTCCGTTTGCACATGGGTGTATAAGATTCAGCGTCGTAGCGCAAATTTTTTTTTACATGGCCCTCCCTTCAAATAAAACGACATTTCTGCATAAAATAATTGACAATTTTTAAAATATGATTTTTCAATATCATTTGTCCGAGAGATCGCTCTTTCTTACGATACTATGTTCGTGCCGCAACGATACAGGTGACTAAAGTTTTCAGCGGACATACGAACACACATACACATGCACACACAAACACAACGACGTTTGAGATTTATTTGATAGATTAGCATGGATACCCGGTGTTGCCCGGGTGGTCATGAAGTAAAGTTTGGACACAGCTGCTATACTAAGGATATTGAGCACATTCATCGATGCCCCCCCACAAAAATTTCAATTATAAAAGAACGGTTTCCACCCAAAATTAAGTAGATTACAAATTCTTCACCAGATATTTCAGCAGAACCTGGATACGAAGAAAAGCATTTTGGTTGCACGTGCGCTAGACCCCCCCCCCAAAAAAAATAAATCAATCAAAACAACTTTTCTTTCAATAAAAATAGCAGCGAGTGCCCATGCGACCGCAAAAAAAAAAAAATAGTCGCAATAGGCAGGCTCGAAACGCGAAAGAGGAAAAGAAGGTGGAAAAGCTAACGCGCTAGCTGTCACGGCCACGACGACTTATGACGTCACGGCTCTTCAATATAGCGTTTTTTTTTAAACATACATTCTTGCTACGCGTACGTGACTTGCAAAAATCTTGACGCAAAAAATGACCCCTTCTTGCAAAAAATGGTCCAGTTGACCACCACTGAATTAATCATTTTTTTCTAATTTCCAGATTAAGCAACGTTGAGCCTGGTTACGGTTAAGATGAGTAGTTATTTTGGAGTTTGTAAAATTTCTAAGTAATTCAACATGTATTTTGTAAACACTTGGTAAAACACTTGGTAAAACACTTGGTAAATTTCAGCTGTAAGTTACATTACCCTATAAGTTGAATAATTGTTAAAGAAAAGGTTCCGGTCGAAATTCCGTGCAGATTCCCGAGTTCGACAGAAATATTCCCAGGTTCGACAAGATACGTCTGAAGAATGTCGGAGGTTACATCGACCAAAACGTTATGCGAATAACACAATAAATAAAACCAGTAGTCTGAATAATCCAAATATGAATTATCGACATTGTCCCTTTTGCTTTTCTTTTTGTAGGGGCTTACTTCAAAGTGCTTGGTAGAATTCGCAGGTGATAGTAAGTATTTCTTGACAGGAGTTGCGCCATCAGTGCTTTTACCTTGATCCACATCGCGATCTCATACTTTTATCTCTCACATAGTCTCCTTCACGGATGTCAACCAACTGTTCAACAATTGAAGTCAAGAATAAGCTTTCTCAGCAACGTCGAACCTCTAACACCATCTCAGGAAGAGATCAGACTATAGCTTTGGATCAGACGGCTGGAGATTCCCTTCTCTAATTTAATCCCACCTTCTTACCCAGCTCAGAAAAACCGTGGCTCAAGTGGAAAACACCTAACCACCCGAGTACAGTAATGGGACGATCAAAAGTTGTTATGATCAGATTTTATTTTACTTGAAGTTACCACTTATCAAGGCCCGAAGGCTACTCGAGGATAAGGGTTAATGAATGTAAGGTGGTAGTGTAGCAATCGTTAATGGTGTAAATTGGGTAGAATTCGATTATTTATGAGGATGGCTCAACAAGAATTTGTTTACATTGGATTTGAAGGCTATCATGTTGTATTCAACCGGGAAGCACACCAGCGGAACAGTGTTTCATATGCGAGCGGTACTGGGAAAGGAGCTTTGTTCATGGAATATGCGTTTAGATTTATGCATAGAAAGAGAGTGTATGAAATAGGAAAACGAAACTGACGCATACTAATGCTATAGTGTCTTCTCTGTTCTCTACTGCCCGATCGATGCTGCTTGGGAAATTTTGCAACATACAACAATTATGCAAAGAACTGTTTAAACAAACGGGAAACTGTTATGCAACCATATTTCAAAAACATGCAAAGAAGACTAATGTCAGAAAGAAAGACACTTGTCAACATGGCGGCCACTCGATATATATTAACTCTACACAGGAAAAAGTGAGTGTGGGCTATTCTTTTTTTTTTCCTTTTTTCTTTTTGTACAAGGTGATCACCACTTATCAAGGCCCGGAAGCATCTCAGGGATAAGGGTTATTGTAAGTACAGTACGTTAGTGTGGATATTTAGAGTGTCTACTTAAGGGGGCGGTTCATTAGGAATTTGTTTACGTTGGACTTGAAGACATCCAAGTTGTATTCAGGAGGGAAGCAGGCAGACGGAACAGAGTTCCACAGGCGTGCAGTTCTAAGAAAGAAGCTTTGATCATGCAATCTACGTTTTGATTTAGGCATAGATAAAGAGTGGGGAAAGTTTTTTGACAGTGAATTCAGCTAGACGGGTGTTTTTTGTAAAAGATTGGCGAGGGGGCGGCCAGAGATTGGAATTCAGACGAGCACCTGCCATGGAAATAACGATAAAACAATTCTGTTATAATACCTCGTATAAATGCCCTTTCCTATTTTTTTTGTTCTATTGATTTGATATAAAAGAGAGAGGGATATTATAGTTTTTGAGTCTTTTTATCTTTTGCATCCTCTTTATAAGGAAGTATTTTTCTTATTATACACTTCTTCACAATACAAGCAACGTATAACTTCGACATCTACTGAAAAAATACACATGAATTCCACAAAAAATGCGCATAAATTCCCCAAAAAATACACATGAATTCTAATGAAAAATATTCGCACGCATGAATGCCATTGAAAAATAAGTATTAATTCTACTGAACTACGTGTAAATTTCACTTAAAATAAATAACATAAATATCACTGGAAAAATACGTGCGAATTCCGCTGAAAAATATACACATTAATCCTGAAAGAATAAATTTCAATGAAAAGTACGCAAAGCTTTCAATGAAAAAATACGCAAAAAGTTAATGAAAAAAAAAAACAAAAAAAAAATGCTTAAATTTAACTGAAAATATACATGTAGTTTCCATTAAAAAAAAAAAC
Source organism: Euprymna scolopes (assembly GCF_053919585.1). Classification (NCBI taxonomy): domain Eukaryota; kingdom Metazoa; phylum Mollusca; class Cephalopoda; order Sepiida; family Sepiolidae; genus Euprymna; species Euprymna scolopes. Next base: position 31,190,082 of record NC_136514.1, on the reverse strand, counting down.
ACGCATAAATGTAACTGAAACAAAATACACATTGTTTCCACTGAAAAAATACGCATAAATTCTATTGAAAAATAAAACAATACGCATAACTTCTAATGAAAAATGCGCATAAACTTCGCTGAAATATATATATATATATATATATATATATATATATATATATATATATATATATATATATATTAGTTTGATAGAAACAAATCTGACATTGCTGTTATGGTGGAAAAAGATCGAGGACATGGATTCCCACTGTTACATTCTTCATTTCTTATATGTATCGGATGATCGTATTGTTAGCTCGGTATATTCCTAGTTAGAATTCTTTTTAGAATTATATATATATATATATATATATATATATATATATATATATATATATATATATATATATATATATATATATACTTCAGAATAGTTTTTATTTAACAATCAGTTGTTATGGAAACGTGAGATTGTAGGTTTACAAAATATTACTGGCAGTAATATTCTATAAGTTATCCCATCTAAACAAGAATTGCTCGATATGCAAGATAGAGCAAATAAATTAAATTGTAATTCAATGAATTTCAAAAAACTCTCATTGAAATGAAATGAAGTGGTTGAGTTTCATATCAAAGAATTTTTATTATTTTAAGCAAGACAAAGAATGCTTTAGAAAATTAATCTCTTTAACCTATAGGGTTTCGATGTCTACCATCTCATCAGAGGAGAGAAAATATTAGCAAATAGTTATAAAGGTATGCACCCTATTTACTAAAGTCAGTGAGACATGGAAAGTCAAAGTGAAAATAATACATTTATCATAAGTCCTGTAGCAGGAGGATTTGTAGAAAAAGGATATGAATGTCTTTTCAGATCCAGCTTGCTTAGTAAAATCCATATTATACGTTCTTTACATCCGTTTGGTAATAATGTCCACGTTATATATTGGGTAATCCGCATAGCTGTGTAGATATCCGAATCGGGCAAGTGCTTGTATAAATTTGTTTGTGGGTCCAGCGATAATAATTCAAAGTCTGGTGGAAACCATTTCATTAGAAGTGTTAGGGAGAGTAGGTAGTGGTAAGTGGTAGGAAGTGGGGTGAAACATATGTGTATATTCATCCCTATATACACATGAACACACATATACAAACACACACATACACACAATATACATATATACATATACATATAAATACACATACACACACACATATATATACATATACACACATATATATAAACATATATATGCATATACATATACATACATATACACACATAAACATGCATACATGTATATAAAAAGATATCTCTTCAAATAGAATTCAAAGAATCATAAAGTTTGACCGGTCGCTTAATTGAGGTTAGGTCGTGTACTAGATATAGAGACTTAGTTCGGGAAGGGAAGAGGAGGAACAAGAAAAATATAGAGATAAGAACAAAAACAAAAATAAAAAAATAAAAAGATGGGCCAAATACGTAAATGAAATAATTCGTTTTTACCTTAGCAACGAAATCTGTCAAGCTACTTTAAATCGGCTCGGAACGACCGAGAGTATGACGTAAGAAAATGTAAACACCTGCCGCTAATAAAACACCTGTCACTCAGCTGTACTGTCGCTAATAATTCACGGGTAGCAAGTGGAACAGACAGAGAAAATTTTGTTTCAAAGTAAAGCCTGGAAAGATCATGGATTACAATAGGAAATGCGAGCATGAAAAGCTATATGGTTAAGATTTAAACATGGAAAAGTGAACAGACTAGTTGTTAAAACTGGAAAAGAAAATAACAAAATATTATAATAATACGAGGGGCGTGCAATAAGTAATGCCCCTGACCCACTTCCCATAGCAGTAGAGCAACGAAACTTGGCACAGTTATTAGTCTTTCTCTACATAGGAACCACCCAGATTTATGCATTTCTCATTTGATGCAGCTCTGGAGACTGTTTTTGTAGAACACCACAGGTTGGTTCTCCAACCACGATGTGACTTCAGAAATCAAGGCTGCATCATCTGGGAAACGCTTTCTTTCAAAAACAACTTCATGGCTGGGAAGAGGTGAAAGTCAGAGGGTGCAAGGTCAGGAGAATAGGGAAGATGGACGGAATTTCATAACCACACGCCCGTGCTTCTGATCTGGCGACATGCGAGTTGTGGATCGGAGCGTTGTCCTACAGAAGGAGGGTACCTTTGCTGATCTTGCCCCGCCTCTTGATTTTGATAGCTTCCCTTAACTTCCTTAAAGGTGAAGCATAATAGGCTCCTGTAATTGTGGTACCCTTTGCCAGGAAATTTGTCATCACTACTCCTTCCTGGTCCCAGAAGACTGTGAGCATGACCTTGCCAGCGGAGGGCTGCACCATTGCCTTCTTTGGAGATGAGTCCATCTGCTTCCACTGCATTGACTTGGCTTTCTCTTCTGAGAAGCTCAATGCAATTACAGAAAAATATAGTGAATAAATGACAAACGCCTATATTCTAAAGTTCATGATGTTGATCATCTTATAATTTATCCTTTTCCGTTTACATTTACAATTCTTGACAGTATCTGTTTCGTAGCGCAAAATCAATTGTTCCTTATACTGAGGTGTTGTCTGTTTGGACTATAACCTTCGAACTAAACCGTTACTCATATCGCAGACTTTAACCGAAACGAGACTCTCCACTGTTTCTTTTTTTCTTTACAAAGGAATCACCACTTATCAAGGCCAGAGGCCACTCGAGGTTAAGGGTTAAAGAGTGTATAGTGGTCAAAAGGGCAATATCATAGTAATCGTTAGAAGTGTAAATTTGGTAAATTGGATTACTTAAGGCTCATCAAGAACTTGTTTACATTGGACTTGAAGACGGCCATATTGTAGTCAGCTTGAAAGCAGGTAAACAGAAGAGAGTTCCACAGGTGTGCAGTTCTTAGAAACAAGCTTCGTCATGCAATCTACGTTAAGATTTGTGTGTGTGTGTGTGTGTGTGTGTGTGTGTTCGTCCGTTGAAACAACGAGAACCATCTGATCACCCTGATAGGGTGGGGGGAGTCATCATCGATGAGTACGGATATGGCTGATAAGCCTAATCTTTGCTTGAAAACTTCTATTGCAGTGTGAACAAGGAATCATAGCACATTTAGGTTTAGGCATAGATAAAGGGTGTGGAAAATTATTGATAGTGTTTACAGCAAAATGAGTGTCTCTCGTGAATGCTTGGCGAGGAGAGCATAAATTGGAGCTCAGACGAGCACATAACAAAGACAGCTGTGTTATAGCATTTTAATATTTACTTCATATCAGGCCTCTATCTTTTGTGTGCAAACGTCCGTGTTGAAATTGTCGCGTGAACTCTTATTTTTTTTTTCATTTTATCGCGTACTTATTTTGTACATTTGGTTTTGTTCTTGTTTATATATATATATATATATATATGTATATATATATATATATATATATATATATATATTATTAATTTATTTTTTATTCTTAATATCGTTTAAAAAATCAGCAACAAAAACTACGTAAACAGATAAACGAGAAAAACTAAACAGTAAATCGTCTATGGCATCATAGCGTAATGGATTAAGGCGCTGGACTGAAATACACAAGGTCCGGGGTTGGAATCCTAACAACAGTCAAGCTACGCTGAAGGTGGGGTGGGACCCCGAAACACGCGTGTACGTAGATTACTGTTTTAAATAAATAAAAAATAAAATACGTCCAAATAAAAAATGGGCGACTTTCTAAGAAAACACCAGATCTCCAAGGTGGAGACGTTAACCATAATATCGTTTAAAAAATCAACAAGAAGAACTACGTATATATATATATATATATATATATATATATATATATATATATATATATATATATATATACACTTGTGCCCGATATTATTCATACCCCTCGGATCTTTGAGATTTCTATAAGAATATTGCTCAAACCAGAAGGTAGACAATATTAAAGGGATTTCAAACAATAAATCAAGCATAAGTATTTAATTTAAACTCAACAAATAAATAAGTTATGCAAGTTTGAAACATTATACAAAGAAAAACAATAATGGCACTAGTTCAAAATTATTCATACCTCTCTTACTAATAGTCAATAGCATGCCCTTTATTCTTAATAACTGCCTGTAACCGTTTTGGATATTTATCAACAAAGTTTTTACAAGCATCAACACTGATTTTTGACCATTCTTCAATGCAGTAGTTCTCCAAATCCCTCAAATTTCTAGGTTTCCGCTTTTTAACCTCAGTTTTCAATATGTGCCAGAGGTTTTCGATAGGGTTCAGGTCGGGACTCTGGCTAGGCCATTCCAAAACATTAATTTGATTATCCTCAATCCATTTCTTGACTATTTTGGCAGTATGTTTTGGATCATTATCCTGTTGAAGGACCCAGTTTGGTCCTAAATGGAGCTTCTCCGCATCCTGTCTAATGTTTTTCTGGAGTATCTCCAAATATTGCTGCTTCTTCATGGTTCCATCTATCTTGACCAAACTACCTGGACCACTAGCCGAAAAGGAGCCCCAAAACATTAGGCTACCGCCACCATGTTTCACCGTGGGTATGGTGTTCTTTGGGTTGTAAGCTTCTCCTTTCTTCCTCCAAACGTAAGAAGCATCCATATGGCCAAACAATTTAATTTTTGTTTCGTCAGTCCACAAAATACTTGAGAAAACGGACTCTGGAGAATTCACATGGGTCCTAGCAAACTTTAGACGTGCAGCAAGGTGTTTTCCGGTGTGCAATGGAGTCCTTCTAGGTCTCCTTCCTTTCAGACCATTTTCATGCAGAGTCCTTTGCAATGTTTGCCTTGATATTTTTATGCCAGAAGACTCCAGATTTTCTAAAATATCCTTAGTAGTGGTGGTTGGATTTGCATTAACACTTCTTACAATATTCCTGGTGGCTCTAGCAGACAGTTTCCTTTTCCTTCCTCTACCTATCAAGTTGTTTGTTGTGTGGTGGCTCTGGAATTTTTTGATGATGCTCTGTACTGTTGCTGTAGGGACCTCAAATTTCTTGGAAATTGACTTGTAAACTAAACCATCCTTATGTGAATTCACAATTTTAGTCCTAAGATCATTACTAAGCTCTTTTTTCTTCCCCATTCTAATAATTTTTATTCTTTTATTGGTTTTCAGTTGATATCATTTTAATTTCTGAAAAATGCAAAAAACGAAATGAAATTAATCAAAGGTTGTATAAAAGCATTCAAAATAAGAATCAAACAGGAAACAAACAGTCAGAAACTCGATTAATACTGAAAAAATAAGGGGGTATGATTATTTTTGAACATTGCAGATTTTATAAATAGCTGTATATTTCTTTTATTACAAGTATCCCGAGATTTTAAAATCGCGAAAATGATCAGAAGAGGTTTATAAAGAATATGTATCAATATGGACGTAAACAATAAATTCTTACAAAGTTACACCTAATAAACTCAATTTTCAAGGGGGGGGTATGAATAATATCGGGCACAAGTGTATATATATATATATATATATATATATATATATATATATATATATATTCATGTATACCTGTACATTTTTATAGACCTTATTCAGAATGTGACGCTCCCCTCCTTTTTTTTATTACATTTCTATTACAGCCTCTCTTCCCCGACTCCCGCCCTGCTCTTTATGTTCACTTTGCCAATCATTTATTTATCTATAATCTATCATTAGATTACGTGGACCGGATAACACTCCTGACGAGAATAGTAGTCCATCTAATCTAAATAATACAATGTAAGCGTTGTACAATTACGCCAACTGTCTACAAAAAAGACACATAGCGCATGACATTCGGGCATATATATATATATATATATATATATATATATATGTGTGTGTGTGTGTGTGTGTGTGTGTGTATTTGTATCAACAAGACCATCTTTTTGTCTATGTCTTACTGCAACTGGTGATCCTGTTCATTGGTTTCACTGTATAAATATATTTCCTATGATGTATGGTATAATCCTCCGTAATAACCAACATTAACAGAGCAGTTCTTTCTCTTGTAATTCTGTCTAGCCATCTTTAGCTAAGAAAGTATTCACATAGAGAACGCTCGACCCATTTCCTATGATAAAAAAAAAGATTTACTTTGAAGGTATGAAAGAAAATTAAAGGCAAAATATAAAGGAGAAAATATATTATTAAAAACCGTCTTCTTAGCGTATGTGTAAATAATATTCTTTCTTTCTTTCTTTCTAGTCACGCGTGGTTCACGCGTGGTTCATGAGACGTTTATCTCGTTTAAATCACGCGATAGTCGTCGTGCAGCTAGAAGCTATCTGTCACAAAGGCAAAACACGAAACTAAATAAAAGTCAGTACACTCCGAGAAGCAGACAGAAACGCTTAGCACGAAATAAATGCTCGAAATTGATTTTTGGAATTTCAAATAAATAGATATATAAATAGAAAAAGAAAACTGCATGCTAAAAAGGGCATATAATTGTAAATTCAATATTTAAAGAAATTTTAAAAAATTAGAAACCGAATAATGTTATATACTTATATTAAATGATTAAAATAGCTTGTTCTTGTGAAGATTAGTGATCTTTATAGCCAACGCATTTCATGTGAAAACATTGCTACGTACTTACTTGTCATGTGGAAACTAGTATAACTTTTTTAAAAAATTACGAATAATAATCCAGTGGGTGTACGAGATGTATTCATAACAAAACTCATCCACAATTAAGATCTGATATCTTGTGTTTAAAAATGACGGGTCCTTAATTAAATTCAAGGGAGATAAGCCAGTTTGTCATACTGACTTAGTCGCATTCTACGTTAGAACATGCGATAAAACTCAATGATTCGATAAATTCTGTTAATATTAATTAATTTTCTACTTGATCATTTTTCGTAACTTTGGGAATTTATACTAATTTCACCATGACACATAAGTACGTAATAATGTTTTTACCTGAAATGCGTTGATTTAAAACATCACTGATTTACAAAAGCACCAAATAAGTTTTTTTTTTGTTCCTGAGATTTTCGTTGTTCCAAAAATTTTCTCAGAGAAGACTTAGTGTTTTTATTCTCTCCATATAGTTGGCGGTATAATAATAATAATAATAATAATAATAATAATAATAATAATAATAATAATAATAATAATAATAATAATCTGACCTAATGTACATGGACGACCTGAAATCTTTTGCAAGGACCTAAAAGGAACTAGAGACTTTAATAAACACTACCAAGATCTTCAGCCAGGATATCCAAACAGAGTTTGGTATGGAAAAGTGCACTCTACTAGCTATTAGAAAGAGAAAACTAGAGACGACAGAAGGCATGGAATTACCCAACCAAACGGAGATGGGGGTCCCAGGGGAACAAGACGCTTATAAATACTTGGGAGTTCACTATCAAAGCCACAGAAATCAAAGAAAGAATCGGAAAGGAATACCTCAGAAGAAATTATGCAGCAGAAACCTAATAAAAGATATTAATACATGTGCAGTATCACTAGTAAGATACTTACAACCGTTCATAGGTTTGACCAAAGAAGAACTGAGACTTCTCGATCAGAAGACAAGGAAACTCATTACCATGGTCAACTCACTACACCAAAGGATGATGTTGACCGACTCTACCTGAAACAAAAAGAAGGCGGGAGAGGATTAGATTGCATAGAAGAGTATGTGCATGACACACAAAAAAAGTATTAGAAAAATACATAACGAAAACACGTAAAATGATAATCATGGCCGCGCGAAATACTGAGAAAATCAACAAAACAGAAAACAGAGATAAAGGATAAGACGAGAAAAGAAAAATGGGAAGAGAAACAACTACATGGAAGATGCATAAGGATTACAAAAGATGAAAATAACAAAAAACACTTGAACATGGATGAGAAAAGGACACGTAAACAGAGAAACTTAATAACTGCAGCACAAGACAATTCCATAAGAACCAACCACATCAAAGCAAAGATCGCCCAAACACAAGAAAACAGTAAATGCAGACTCTGTGGACAATGAGACGAAACGATGAACCATATAGTAAGTGAATGCAGCAAACTGGCTCAAAAGGAAATACAAGAATAGACACAACCAAGTGGGATATACAGTATACTGGGAATTATGCAAACAACTGCATCTCGGACGCAAGTGGTACAAATATAAGCCGGCAACAGTACTTGAAAACTAGAATCACAAAATCCTATGGGACATGGACATACAAACTGATAGACCCATCCAAGTAAGAATACCGGATGTCGTAATAATTAACAAGAAAGAAAAGTCCTCTCAAATCGTAGGTTTTGCTGTCTCACCTGGCGACAGGGTAAATATCAAAGAAAAGGCAAAACAGAGCAAATACATAGAGCTAAATAGAGAGCTGAAAGGGATATGGATGATGAAGAAAATCAAAATGATACCTATGATGGTAGGAGCACTAGGAACAATCCCGAAAAACTTTGAAAAAGAATAAAAGAAATTGGAATCAGAGGACTGACTGATAAGATACAACGAATATCAATCATGAAAACAGCTGAAATATTAAGGAAACCCCTTGAATGTGGAGACTAACACACATGAGCCACTGGGCCAGACAAACTGCTGCAGAGCCAAAGCATGAAGCGCTGCATGGAACCAAGAACATTGAAGTGGCATACCGATGTCCTCTAATCCCCCTTACCACATAACCCCCTCCAAAGAGTAAGACCAAGGAAAGCACTTGCCAGACCCCTGCTGGACAAGTGTGAAGAGAACTAGGACGTTGGAGATGCGTATTGCCACTCAAATTTCAGTGAAGACTTATGGCCGCTGCTAGTAAGAAATCAATAGGAAGAGGCCGTTGCGATAATGCAATGTAATTTGCAAATGTTATCGAATAAGATGGAGAGTACTGGAAACCTGGAAAGACGTTTTGTCACTCAGCTTCAAGGGAACAGCACAGGTTGTTATCTAGGAGATATCTTAGAAGACCTGCGTGAAAGCTCCTTGTGAGCCAATAATAATAATAATAATAATAATAATAATAATAATAATAATAATATACGGCATAATCACTTTGATACACCGGTTCCCGTCAGATCACCGAAGTTAAGCAAGGTTGAACCTGGTCAATACTAAAATGAATGACCATTTGAGAATTCCAGGTGCTGTATGTGATCTCCATTTATCTCGGCATTGTTTCCAGTCAGTTTTGGGTCTTTCCTTGCCATGTGACCCAAGCAGTGCCGATTCAGGAGAGGTGCGGTTAGAGATTGCGTAACCCTTGCTTCACAAGTACACGCGCAGCTACTCGTACAGGGGTATCCATTGTCTCCTGGGTCTGAACGGAGGCACGGATAGTTGGTGGTATTAAACAGAGCGATTGGCCTCTCTGTTGGGAAGAGAATGGTACAAGTTCGATACTGTTGATGGCTGTCTTGCAGTCTGTATCGATGTGCGTTGCGTGTTCAGCGCAAATTTTGAATAGGGATTTTTTTTTTTAAAGTGACCAATTTTCTCCATTTAAAGAAAAGTTTTGTTTAAAAATCAAAAGTGTTGCTATAATTTCAGGAGATTACATAAGACAAATATTTTATAAAATAAATAAAATATAAATCTTAAATATATGCACCCCCCCAAAAAAAACAATCGTCTAGCTGCAACCACTGTCAAAAATTTCCCCTACTTTCTCTATGCTTCCACTTAAGCACAAATTCCAGAAACAAAGATTCTTTCCTAGAACTTCCCCGCCTATGGAACACAATACCACAGGGTTGCTTCTCAGATGATCGTTTTCAAGTCCAATGTAAACAAGTTAAGCAAAAATTTTTAAAATTCAGGGGTTTTTTTTTCGTATCTATTAGGAATTTGATCGCACGTGGTGGTGGGGGCAAAATATGAAATTTAATGGAAATTAATATTTTCACAAACAAAATCATCTGTTTGATTTTGAATGAAGTAAGAAAAAAATAGATCGCTTTCAGCTTTTCTTTTTCATCAATTGTGATGTTGATGATGATGATGAAAACTCAGCATCATCACCATCATAATCAGCAGCAGTCACCACATGGTCTTTCTTTTCCTATTCCCCTCTGTCTCCCCTTCCTTCCTCAATTCTCACGTTTGACAATCATCACATGTGTTTATTTTTTTCTATTATAATTATCATATCCCTTTTCTATCCCCTCTCTCCTCTGTCTCATCCATTTCATCTGCTAAGAGCACCGCCCGGAAAAGGGATCCTTATTAACACCTTACAGCAAAACAAACAAACAAACAAAAATGCTTGATGAACAAAATCCAAAATTCAGGTTTGAACCTTTTTATTATTCAATACGATCCTTCCTTCATAATGTTAGGGTACTAAAGCCGGAAAGAGACTTATTTTTATTAGCTATGTAAGAAGAATTTCTTGAGATATGTCACAGTTAATAACTTTTCAAATGCACATACTATAGATAAGCTCCAGCTTAATTGTTACTGTCAAAAATATCTTATATTTTTATGCACATTTGATCGATTGTAAAATGTCTTCAAGCTAATCCAAGTCGTTTACTAATAGATCACTTCGCGTAATGTATTTCTTTTGTGTTTCATCGAACTTATTAAGCCTGTCATCGTGCAAAAAATGTTGCAGTATCTCGATTCACCTAGATTTGCGTTGTTTTTGTTTTTGAAATTATTGCGAATATTTATAGCAAAAGTTGTCTGAACCAGAGATGATAAAGAATGTGTGCTGCCGAGTAAAGTCTTTAAATTATCATATTTTTATCCTGGTGTAAAAATGATAATAAAATTATATTTTCTGAAACACATGCTATTAAGTGTTGAAATTTTTCAAGCATGATTATAAAATGCTAATGATGTTAGAGATTATATTTTCTATTGAATTATATATATATATATATATATATATATATATATATATATATATATATATATAATGTGTGTGTATTGGGTGCGTATTTTTATGTAAGAAAATAGTGTTAAAAATAACAAAAAACTTCTCTTTAATTAT
>NC_136514.1:31171614-31176614 GCF_053919585.1 Euprymna scolopes | reverse complement strand
GACGTGAAGTAATGCTATACATATATATATATATATGTATATATATATATATATATATATATATATATATATATATATATATATATAGTTTAAGGAAAAAATGTTTTTCAATTATATTTCACCTTTTATTTATATCAACCATTTTTTTTTACGAAGCTCCATGTGTGTTAATTATAACATACAGAGCAAATAAATGAGCAAAAACGTCTACATTCCACATTTAAAGATGTTGTTTATCTTACCGTTTGTTTCTTTCAACATCTTAAAATGTTTCATTCTCTACAGCACTTGTTTCGTAGCGCAGAAAAAAAAAGCATTTTTAAATATTTTCAAAAAGTTAAGGAACGAGGGAAATTATTAATGCAAAAATAAAGAATCCTTTAAGTATTTAATGAAAAACCCCTTGTTTTCAATCACACTATGGCATCTTTGGCTGCAAGACAGAAATAATCGTTCACATGTTATAGGTGAGATATTATTCCATGATTTGTTTTTATACATTCCCATAAAACATCAAGATTTTTTTTGCATTTTTTTTTTTTTTTTGCATTTTTCTGTGATCTTATCACCAATAATTTTCCAAACATTTTCCATTCGATTCAGGTCGGGACTCTGAGCTCTTCTAATAAACTATTTTTGCTTCATGGCACGGTGCGTTGTCTTGTATAAGGATATCAGAATCAGAAAGATTAGGAACCACATGTTCTCTAATCAATTCTCTGTACATTTGAGCATAAACATTTCCAAAAATCCTGACAAGGGGTCAGTTCCTTTTGAAGATATCATGTCCCATACCATTATACTGTCCCCTCCAAATTTTACTGCACTTTTAACGCATGTAGATGGCAGCTTTTCTCCTTTTTTTCTTCTGACATGTGCTCTTTTGTCTGATCCGAAAACATTGAATTTAGATTCATCACCAAAATGAACCTTTTCCCTTTTTTTTTTTTTCAAAAAAATGTTTTTCGGCGAATAACAATCTGGACTTTCTATTCTAATAGAAATTAAAGGCTTTGAGCATGGACTTTTTGTAAATAATCCAACTTCGTTTAATCTTCGTGTGATCGTTTGTCGGAAATTTTTTGTTCAGTTTCGGATGTAAAATCCCGGGATATCGAAGCCGCAGTTTTAAAGCGATCAGAACGAGATGATCGAGTTATTTTTCTACCCTCCCTCTTAGTTGTTATTCGGAGTCGGCCCGATTTTTTCTCTTCAGACAATGGTCAACCTTTTTTTCTATTTTCAATAACCCGAAAACAACGCTTTTAGACCTTTTCAGTATTTTAGTAATCTCTCCTATGGACTTCTTTTTCATCATAATGGTCGCAAATAAGCTGTTTTTCTTGTAGAGATAGTTTTTTTTTTCAAATATTCGTAGTCGACATTTTGTTAAGTTGCTATTAAAATTGCTAAAGTTTGTATTAATCTTCCGCGTTCTTTACTTTTGGACGCCTGTAATTTAATTAAGTTTATTTATATGTAAAAAACTAATATGTATTCAAAATCAAAAATCAAAAAATTATTATTTATATATATATATATATATATATATATATATATATATATATATATATAGTTGTTTTATCGTATTACTGGACTATAGACGTTTTGTCATTTACGCACACACACACGCATATATATATATATACATATATATATATATATATATATATATATATATAAACAGTTGTTTTATCATATTACTGGTATGTTGTGTTGCGAGACATTGCTGGGATTCGAAATCCGACTGCTTAGATAGCAGTTAGGGATCTTACTAGTAGGTTATCGCGTTCCCCACGGAGTTTACTTATCGTCTTCGTATAAGTTGAATCTGTTGTAGTCTATCTTATCGAGTGCACTTATCTATAGTTCAACCTGTTCACTTGTCATGGATAATCTCCTATACGAGCTGAGTGCTTCGGTTTATCTCGTAGTTTCTAAATAAAGATATTAAAATAATATAAAGTGACCTAGCATTAGGTTAACTATCCAAACTTCTCGTCGAATACTTTTGCTACCATATTATATACTCCCAAGATAAGAAAAAAAAAAGAGTTAATGCATGGAATCATGCTATCATGGTGATCTAATATATACTAAAATTCTATTTCAAATAAAAGGGTAATCCCTGGGAAGATTGTATCATGATAATAGACAATATAATAAACTATACCAAAAAAAGACGGTAATGCCTGGAAAGATTGTCTCATCGTCACAAAACAGGCAATACACTACTCCCAAAAGGATAGATAATGCTTAGAAGAATAGTATAATGACGATCGAATATATAATATACTAGCCTGGGTGCCCGGCGTTGCCCGGGTGTTTGGATGTGTTTGTTGAGCAAAAAAAAAAAAAAGAAGCAGTAATAGGCAGGCAGACTCGAACCCGTACCGAGAAAGAGGAAAAGGACGAAAAAATGTGACTTCTTTACCGTTGTGTCCATCGCCAAACCGGAGGTGGCGAAGGGTTAAATCGTAGTCAATCGAAAAGAGGGGATGACAGCGAAAAAAGCGATCTCGTCCTTGTAGAAAGGTGCCCAGTTGAGGATGAAAAAATACATGTTTTTAGCCAACTTTTCGATATCTGTCGTCCGAGAGGTCGTGCTTTAAAATGATACCAGTCTTGTGAAAATCCGTTGCCTCTGTCGAAAGTTTTACACAAACATACAAACATATATACATATATATACATTTAAACAGACAGGTGAGATTTATATTATACATTACTCCCACCGCCAAAAATAGGAGGTAATATATGAGAAAATGGTTTCACAATAAGAGAACATATCATAAACTACTCCTAAAGAAATAGGTAATGCTTGGGAGTGTTATATCACGCAAACGAACATATCCCACACTGTCCCGCAAAAAAAGAAGATAAGATATCGGTGGATAGTTGCATGTAAGTGGACATATAATTGTGGGGGACAAATCACCCTTATTTGAGAACTAAGTGGAATCAACCAGTCCTATGAATACCACTGGTTTCAGAGACTAGATGGAGACATTCATACCATGTTTAACAGCATGCTACGAACACGTTCCTCTCATACCACTTTAATGGCTCCTGTATTCTTTATGATAAATACATATTATATTTATACACTTTACATTATTTGTGGTTTCTTTCGGGTCTATAAAAATAATAAACAACCATCCAAAGAAAACAAAACACCCGAGAGAACGGTATAACCAGAGAACATATTCTACATCTCTCTCTGAATTAGAAGTTAACGCTTAGGTTACTAGCATATGACACAAGAGCACATACCATACCACCCCATGGACATACAAACATTGAAAGGCAATACATTATTCTAATATCGTATGGTAAACTGAAAATAATAATTAAAAAAAACAGTACAATTAATAGTATAGTTTCGGCTTCAGACAGACAAGTACTAAATCTTCACTAGTAAAAGATATAAACATAAGTCGGCGTTTCATCCTTCAATTCTTTCGAGCGATGCAGCAGTAAATATGTTAGCGTTAATCGCAAAATTGCGACAGATTATGGCCCTACAGTAGCGAGCGAGTACGGTTAACTAGCTAACTACCAGTGAGGAATTTAGGATATACAGATTTAAAACAAATAAATGTAAATTAAGAATTTAAAGGCAAAAAATGTACAAACAATGATAAATGTGACATGATCTCGTTTAATATTGAAAAATATCAGTGTTAGAGAAAAAAAAACAGCTGGTTGTATAAAAACGGCCGAATAGCAGAGATGGGGAGAGTCGGTGAATGGAAACAACAGACGTTGCAATCATGCAATCAACATCTGGAAAGCAGTTAGAGTGTGTGCAGAATGGGGCTGCTCAGCAAATTATATGGCGACTTGCGACTCGACTCAACATGCATGTGTTTGAATGTCTTACTAAAGCTACATATAGAACTGGAACCAAAGAAAGTTTTGTTCACAGGTCATGCGATATCGGAAATATGTTTATTACAGCGTCTCCAAGTCGAGTGCCGTCACGGAGGAAGCAGGGTAACGGAAGGTATGCCCGTTTATAAATCTTATTGCCGGCAAGAGACCTTATCTGGAAGTAACAGTCCGTTTATTGTATCTGTTTATTGCATATGTTTTTAACCCTCTCCATAAACGCACTGATAACGGGTATGTAACATGTTATTATCTACTCTCCCAATGATGGCGATACATAAAACACACATTAATTCAGTAAGTTAAGCAACGCTGAACCTGGTCAGTACTAAATGGGTGACCATTTGGGACTTTCAGGTGCTGTATGTGTGCTCTCCGCTTATCTCGGCATTGTTTCCGGTCGTCCTAGACGTCTCCTTTTTCACTGGACTCAAAGAGTGCCGATTCAGGAGAAGTGTGGTTGTTGATTGCGCAACGCTTGCCTCAGAATTTCACGCGCAGATGCCTCAAAGGGGGCATCATTTGTCTTTCGAGACTGAACGAAGGCATCGAATTCAGTAGGTCAATCAAGTCCCTCTATATTTCACTTTTATATTTCATGTTTCAAATTAAAGTTATCAAAAAAGGTGCCAACAGACTTCGTGTATCAGTTCAAACGTTCATAAGACTTGTTCTCAATATAAACATAGCAATGCGCCTGTCAAAAATATTAACGAACGAATTTAGGGTGCCGATTTCACACAGCCAGGCGTTTCAATCAATGTAATTTCGTAAAAAGATGAAAAAGGTAAAACTCGAGCCATAAGAATTGAAAAAGAAAGATGAAAATCACATTCTAAAAAAAAAAAAAAATTATAAATCCTTAAATAATTGAAAAAAAAAAAGAAAAGAATTACGGCCAACAATAAAATTATTTCCCTTGGTGTACTAGAATTATGAACTGATATTTATGCCATTGTTTTATTTTTGTGTTTTTTGTAGAAAACCCCCGCAGAAACTGTATTTCATCATTTGATTAAAAACCTGTTTGTAAGTTATTGTCTCGTCAGTGAACTGGGGTTGAATATATTATACACACACTCGCATACATGAACACTTATGTACATCCA
>NC_136514.1:31159114-31169114 GCF_053919585.1 Euprymna scolopes | reverse complement strand
ACGTAAGAAGCATCCATATGGCCAAAAAATTCAATTTTTGTTTCGTCAGTCCACAAAATACTTGAGAAAACGGACTCTGAAGAATTCACATGGGTCCTAGCAAACTTTAGACGTGCTGCAAGGTGTTTTCCGGGGTGCAATGGAGTCCTTCTTGGTCTTCTTCCTTTCAGACCATTTTCATGCAGAGTCTTTTGCAATGTTTGCCTTGATATTTTTATGCCAGAAGACTCCAGATTTTCTAAAATGTCCTTAGTAGTGGTGGTTGGATTTGCATTAACACTTCTTACAATATTCCTGGTGGCTCTAGCAGACAGTTTCCTTTTCCTTCCTCTACCAATCAAGTTGTTTGTTGTGTGGTGGCTCTGGAATTTTTTGATGATGCTCTGTACTGTTGCTGTAGGGACCTCAAATTTCTTGGAAATTGACTTGTAACCTAAACCATCCTTATGTGAATTCACAATTTTAGTCCTAAGATCATTACTAAGCTCTTTTTTCTTCCCCATTCTAATAATTTTTATTCTTTTATTGGTTTTCAGTTGATATCATTTTAATTTCTAAAAAATGCAAAAAACGAAATGAAATTAATCAAAGGTTGTATAAAAGCATTCAAAATAAGAATCAAACAGGAAACAAACAGTCAGAAACTCGATTAATACTGAAAAAATAAGGGGGTATGATTATTTTTGAACATTGCAGATTTTATAAATAGCTGTATATTTCTTTTATTACAAGTATCCCGAGATTTTAAAATGACGAAAATGATCAGAAGAGGTTTATTAAGAATATGTATCAATATGGACGTAAACAATAAATTCTTACAAAGTTACACCTAATAAACTCAATTTTCAAGGAGGGGTATGAATAATATCGGGCACAAGTGTATATATATATATATATATATATGGTTCGTAACGACCAACACCGAGTAACATAAAAAGCCCGAAATAAAGATTTTGGGGCCGTTTCGTGCAATTGTCGAAAAAGTTACCTGATCATGTCAACGGAATTTAGCACTGTCTGTATACAGTCGCGGTAACACCTTTCGGCATACGGACAGGACTTATGGCGCAATGGATACCGCGCCTGACAACGCGACAGAATATTTTAAGTTCGAATTCTGGCAAGTTCGTAATAATTTTAACCATTATTTTAACCAATGTTTACTGATTATTCTTACCCTTAGGGTATTTTTGTTTTTTCAGTGATTTTGTTTTGTGCATATGGGAATTTCCAATAATCCGAGTTCACAGGGTAAGCGTTGATGGTAAGACGATGTTGAGTGTACTTGATGTTATATCAATATATATATATATATATATATATATATATATATATATATATATATATATACTAAGTTATGAAATATATATGGCGATTAAGCTACACCGAATATTCCGCGTTTCATCCACTCTAGGATTCTTCAGGCTTATGCGCCTGAAAAATCCTAGAGTGGATGAAACGCGGAATATTCAGTGTAGCTTAATCGCCATATATATTTTATAAATTACTAACTAGCTCTACCTACGTATTGAGCACTTTTGAAGTAAATACTTAAAGTTTACGCATAAATTTATACTTTCGTATATTAATTTTATGTGAGTAAATGAAGAAGTTATATATATATATATAATCTCAGCTTGTTGTTTTCTAGTTTAATTAAGTTTAGCGAGATTAATACAAGCGTGCTCAATACTGAAGTAGAGCATGGTATACTTTTTTTTTTTGCAGAAGCAATTAAATGTTGCTACACAGTCATAAGCATATTTCGGTCAGCTAGGTACTAGTAACTAGAGACTTCGTCAGGCGATACAGCTTATACAGACTAGTACGTTTAAGATTTAGGGCGACCGTCATGCTTATACTGTAACTGAATTACATCCAAGTACTCTTTCTCTTGTTCTTAAGAATCTTAATCTGTATCCAACTCTTCCTCAAATAAACTCCGAAAACTCATTTTTTACCCTTTCCCAAATTATTCCTCCTCTAATTGCTAACGATGATAGTAACTATGTTAACCACCCCATAAATTCTCCGAATATATTGCCGACTTCTCCTATAACCACTACCCAAGCTAAAATAGCTATAACCACACTAGTTCTAGCAGCCTTTTGTTACCTAATTTTGATTGTGGTAATCATACAATTAACATCCAACGACATCCTCTAAAACCCATATGTACATTGGCTACACCTCCACGCTAAAAAAAATAAAGCATTTTAAATAATACCAATTCATTTAACGAAGATAACATTGATAACAATAAGGGTACAACATATTAAGTAACGAAAAAACAAGCTTCTCCATTAAAAGGTCAATACTCCAAAAATTTTCAATCCTTGTCAGATTTTTTCGGTTTTCGATTCTCTTCTCTGATCTAATGAAGTGTTGTCCCTGAATTGGGAATCAACTGAAACATGTATGCACATATGTAACCAATAATATTTGTATAATAAACCGACTTTATATATATATATATATATATATATATATATATATATATATATATATATATATATACTAGCGGGGTTACCGGCGTTGTCCGGGTGTTTGAAGGTGTGTGCGTATAAATAAGGTGGGGGGGGGTAAAGTAAAGAATAAGCGAAGTAATAATCCTGTTTAAATATAATAAAAACGATGTTAAACTTCTTAAAAAATCGGAAAAAACCAAAACAAAAAAAAAACAGCGAACAAACGTAAAACTTGTTTAAAAAAGAAATCGGAAAAAAAATTTAAAAAAAAAAAAAAAGCAAAAATAAGGGGGGAAAATGATGAACTTGTTCGGAAAAACAAAAACAAAAAAACACAGCAAAAAGCGAACAAAAAATAGCATTAACAATCCTTCGATTCGGTTAAGTCCATGGTGCGTTGTACCCAGTAGAAAGCATAGAACGAAAAGGAACGTTAAAATTCCATTCCAGTTCTTTTTAAGCAACTATAAAACGAAATAAAGCGAAAAAATGGCACCACCCAGTAGAAAGCATAGAACGAAAAGGAACCTTAAAATTCCATTCCACTTTTTTTAAGCAACTACGAAGTAAAGAAACCCCAAACCAGTGTTCCTTCATAACTGTTCCTTATGAACGAGCCCGGAAATAGTGTAAGTGGTGGCGGGGGAAGTAGGAATTAATTAGAGAGAAAAGATTTTACTACTTAAATTTTAACCGATTGTGGCAGTAAACTCTGGACAGAAAAAAAAAGTGTGGAGGTAATATGCCCATAACACACCTCAAATATTGTGCTGCAGTTTGTACATATTACATTTGCATGAAATGTCTTGATTTTTAATCCTATTAAGGTCAAAATCATAGGGGAAATAATGAGTTCATTTTATATATATATATATATATATAATAAAGGAATAGGGATATATATATATATATATATATATATATATATATATATATAGAGAGAGAGAGAGAGAGAGAGAGACTCTTGATTTTTGTCTATCTAATATGTTTTCTTTGTATTTATCGATATATATTTTATTGCCATATTTGTCTTTTATTTTACTTTCTGCAGATTTCTCTTTTGACGTCGACTTTCTTTTCCTGTCTTTTTTTTTTCATCTTGAATGCTTTTTTTTTTATTAATTCCTTTTTCCATTAAAAAAACCTTTTGTTTTATTTTCCACAAATCTAATAATTATATGTTTGCTACTTGTGCAATATATACCACCCTTCTTGAACACGGATAACAATTCGACCAACATTTTCTTATGAAGTATTCGTGCTTACGGCATGTTGGAAGCTTTTTTTTTTTTTTTTTTAGGGCAACACAATAAATTTGGCAGGATAACTTTTCGTCCAAGAAACTGATTTTCACAAACACGAGGTAAAACGAGGATAGCATCAAGTTCCAGAGATTGAAACCCGGGAATGTGAAATATAGAGACAGGATATGTCCCAGTTGTGATTGAAGCACTGGAAATTCTCCGGATCTGACTTGACGATCTGCTTAGAAAGATCCCAGGTGCTGGACCAAAGTAGTAAAGGTCGCCAGATTAGCTTCAGCCATCAACTCCTACTGGGCAGAATTTTGACATGAGTGACATTAAACTCTATTCCAGGTTTTCATTTCGCCGTACAAGTTCGGACAAAACTCTTATAAATATAGCATTCTTCATTGAAGAAATAAGTAAAGGATTAACGCGCAGACAATAAGAAGGAAGCTTGTGTCGAGTTGCGTTTTATTTATTTTCTTAGATTTTTATATTAATTATTTACATCGTATAAAGGCCAAAAGCTACTGAAGGAAAATGGTTAGTGAGATTTTACAACTAGATGATAAAACAGTAGTATTAAAAATCGAGAACTATGATAAATTCACAGGACCAGATGGATTTGTTTACATGGGACTTGAAAACTACCGTGTTGAGTCTCTAGGAAAACATTTCTTACTTTCTAAAAAACAAGTTAAAAGCAAAGCACCACCATGCACACCGTCGCCCAGACTAATCGATTTCTTTTTTTCTTTTCATTCCCTTACGGTCAGATTAAAAAGATGAATAAACTTTTATTAAAAATTACAAATATTGGTAATGCTTGTATGAATAAATGTAGGATTTATTTTTCGTCCCCCGACAAAAGGAGGGTGGACCTGTAAATTCACCCTTGTCCGTTCGTTCGCACTTTTCTCAATAATTACGCATTGGAATTTTTTTTTAATTTTGCACAAACATTAAACATGATATGAGTAAAAAAGTAACAGAACGGATTTTCCGGGAAAACTCCGGTTGCCCCCCCCCAGGGCTGCCTTTCGGGTTAAAATGTCTAAAATTGACACTTTTGTGAAATTTAGGACGCGATATCGAGGTGGCGAAGCTAGCTAGTGCTATATAAATCCTGCATTTATTGCCTTTTTTTTATATATTTATATGATTTTATTTTTACTTTTATATTTTTTAATTATAATTCAAACTAGGCCAAATGCCATTCGAGAACAAAAATTAATGCAATAGAGCGATTTGAATGACGAAGAATATAATAAGAGGATTTGAAAAGGATGAATGGAAACAACAAACTTGATTACCTATGATGACAATTTATAAAGTACTTGTTGATATCAGTATTTAAGACGGTAATAGTTTAAGCGGCATGTAAGCAATCCCATTGTAATGTATTCCATAGATGGGAAGTTCTTGTTCTGTTCGTGGAATTTACATTTGATATTAGATACATGGTGAAATAAAAAGAAAGTTTCCTTTCAGTTATGTAGACGAGTTCTTGTTGTGAATGCCTTACAAGAAGGCACCAGAAATTAAATCCAAATTCTATAGTAGAGAGAGACTAGCAATGCATCTTCTGTAGGGAAAGGAATAAATCATCTCCCACTAGATCGTAAAGTACATTTTGTAGTATATCAGATGTGACAGCACTACACCATCTTAAGACACATCTGACTGTGATATGTAGAGGATTTCATTATTCAAATATATAGAGACTAATGGAGCCGACACCAAATCTTTTAGGTATACCAGAAGGTTACATCCTCGATTATCACTCAATCAGATTAGTCCTCAGCTATCCCTTCTCTATCATGATCATGTATGGTATTGTTCAGTCCTAGTGGTTACCCCTCCCAGGCTTTACCTTCTCTCTTTGAGAAGGAGTTGGTTTATTGCCGATCGTCGGAGGAGACTTGACCTTGAAATGATGAAAGGGTTGTTCGGACTGTAATATTGTACACATTTACACAAGAGACCCAACATGTTGTATGAAGTCTAGATCGCAAAGAACATAGGACAAGTAATAACTTAACTTCTCAACATTTATTTCCTCATTCTCCCGCCACGAGTGACTTCTCATTACGGATATGACGTTACCCGTGCCTCTAACGGTATCATGCTTTTCTCCGACATCTCTCCTTTTTATAGTATTTTTCTATTCCCGTACCGTGACGCCACTTCGCACGCGGCTCGGTATTTGCATATAGCCGCTATACTTGCTCTATTAAAAGACTATTTTTGCATATCAGAGTGTATTGCTTCAGATGCGTCAGCATTTTTTCTCCCCCCCCACACACACACCCTGACAGGCCTTGTGTCACAACTTCCTGTTGTACCAGAGAAAGCTGATAAACAAAATTTTCAAAGAATTTAGTTTAGGTGCCAAAACCTCCAGGATCGAACAAGGTCAGGTAAATTTAAACCGCATAAGCTGATGCCATAATTTAAATCCACAAAGGCGTATCCGGCAAATACTCACGATCTTGTACGTTTCGTCACATACGACCTCGCGAAAAGCATCCGGGTGTGACAAACTTTGTCAAAAAATTCCACCCACCCAAATAAGAAATGGAATAGAGCATAAAAACGTTGCTAGTCTCCCTCTCTCTATGGAAAATGCTCGACTGAGCTCCGATTATTTGTCCAAACTCCAAAAACATTCGCAGCAAGAAACCATTTTTTTACCACATGGAAATAAACTTCCTCTTCTCGCTCCAAACATCTAGAAAAATGTATTTCCATGGACAGATATTCTTTGCAAGTGTTTTCTTGTCGCGAAACACATAACTGTAGGACTGCTTCTCTGTTGAGTACAACTTGATTGTTTTTAAATCTAATGTCAACAAATTATTTTCAAAAAATACCCTTGGATATTAGGTAGGTCAAAGGTTTTTGCCGATTTGAAAGTTCACCTTTAAACTGCAAAAACTGTAATTTTGAAGAACTTTATTCGTAACAATTACGGCCTTTGCGCTATATAACTTGATTCCATACAGTAACAAGCTTATAACTGCATAGCTTGTAAAATTCTTTAGGTTTTGATGCGAAATATGAACCTATTAGGTTGACAAGAAGTTCTTGCGGTTTTTAACTTTTTATTCAGATGAACATATCTAGGTTCAAACAAAGATTCATTGATCGAAATAAGCACCATCAGAACCAACACACTTTGGCCAACGCGAAACAAGTGCTTTTATGCCAGAGCAAAAAATCCTGCGTTCTCGTGGCAATGAAGTTGCTGAACGCTTTTTTGATATCGCTTAGGTTTTTGAAGCATATGTAACGCGGAAATTGTCGAGATGCTTGAAAAAGTGGTAGACGGTAGGGGAAACGTCTGGAGAAGTATGGCGCATGAAGCATAATTTCTTAAACTTTGGCAGGGTCGATTTTGCAGCGTGCGGTCGGGCATTGTCGTGGAGGAGAATGGAGCCTTTTTGGTTGACTTATGCTGAACGCTTTTTTGATATCGCTTAGGTTTTTGAAGCATATGTAACGCGGAAATTGTCGAGATGCTTGAAAAAGTGGTAGACGGTATGGGAAACGTCTGGAGAAGTATGGCGCATGAAGCATAATTTCTTAAACTTTGGCAGGGTCGATTTTGCAGCGTGCGGTCGGGCATTGTCGTGGAGGAGAATGGAGCCTTTTTGGTTGACTTATGCTGGGTGTTGTTGTCGAAGTTTCAGATGCATTTCATCCATTTGTTAATAATATTTCTTTAATGGCTTCGCCTTGATGAGACCGAGAGCAGAAACTGTCAGCATGACCTTCTTTTGGTGTAACTCTGGCTTCAGGAAATGTCGTGAAGATTTGTTGGCGTGTAAGCACTGAACTGAGCGTCGCTCATTATCGTAAAGAACCCACTTTTCATCACAAGTCACAACTGACAATCGGGTCGTTCTTGCTTCGTAAAAGAAGGGAAGATGGCACTTTATGACGGCATTTCTTTTGGTTCTCGTTCAATTCGAGAGGCACCCGTTTATCAAGTTTTTTTTGTGTTTCCAATCTCTCTCAAGTGGTTGGAAATCGTCGTATACGTTACGCCTTATTCAGTAGCAAGTTGTGCGTAGATTAGCTTCGACTAAGGCTCTTAATTAATCTTTGTGAACATCCGATTGCCGACCACTACGCTCATCATCTTCAAGACTCTCGTCGCCGCCACAAAACTTTTTAAACCATCATTGTGCTGTGCATGCAGTAGTGGTTTCTGGGCAAAATGCTTCATTGATATCGCGAGTTGTTTTAGCAGATGTTTGGTTTAGCTCGAATTTAAATAAGAAAATTGTTCGAATTTGTTTTTTTTTTTTTTCCATCTTTAATTCAATGTTCTGAAAAGAAAAGAAGACATAATAAAACGTTCTTTAAAATGATATATAAAGTAAAGGTATTATAGCGAAAACTTATTTGAAAATACATCATTTGAAATCAAAATGTAAAACTCCGCAAGAACTTTCTTCAAAACATAATAACTCATGTTCAATTTTCATTTATAATGTTAACATAATATCATTTAAGTGGTATTGTAATCCTCGAAATAAGTGATAGTCCAAGCGGGCTAGACCAGAAGAATATGAAGGATAGAGGCAAGATTTTCCGACGAAAGTCAACTAGGACATACTAGGTCACTAAAAACATTCTTTCACCCTCAACTGGGCACTTTCAACAAGGAGGAGTCGTTTTTTTTTTTTTCGCTTATATTTTCGAAAGTTTTCTTTCCTTTTGGATTGACTAGCCTTAATTTAAACCTTCGCCACTTCCCTTTTGGCGGTGGGCGCAACGGCAAAGACGTCACGAGTTTTTTTCACGTTTTTTTCTTCCTTCGCAATATGGGGCCGAGCGTGCCTGCCTGCTGCCTGCCTGCCTGCCTACTACCACTTTTTTTTTTTTGCTCAAAACACCCCAAACTCCCGGACAACGTCGGGCACCCAGGCTAGTCTGAAAGTAAAAGTTGTAAATAAATTAATTCATTTTGTTGTATTTAAGTAATAACAATTGATGGCGACCTTCTGTTTAATAAGACAATGGTATTCTGCATCTAATCTGGTGCACTGCAGCATCTGTTTTGTCTGTACAGTTCGAAGATGGAATTGACTCCCCGGATGTTAAGGAGACATACGTTTGCCCAGTTACCAGGGTCTCCCTCTCAGCGTAGCAACGGAAAGGCAAGTCATTATGGTTTCGGCCAGCACTGCAGGAGTTGCCGGAGATGTAACATCCCTCTGCCTGTTCTACAAGTATTTTAACGGTGAATGCTCCGACGAACTGCAAGCACTTGTACCCCCTCGACGTAAATACCCTCGACAAACTTGACAAGCAGCTAAATCCCACCCTTTCACAGTAGAGATCCCTAGATGTAAGAGAGGCTTCTACTCCAGTAGTTTCTTCCCCAGAACCGCTAGACTTTGGAATTCCCTTCCGGGTTGCTGCTTCCCCAACTGTACTGACATGCAGAAGTTAAAGTGTAACATGAACCGACATCTTGCTGCCCAACTCCCCACATATTACCCCTGTAGCTTATGTCCCTGGTAGTAGCCCTCTACATGAAAGTGGCAATAGGCCTTGTTTGGGGTGAAAATGTAATTAAAAACAGTTCTAAATTACTAAAACCGTCATTTAACCATGTATTCAAACACTACCGTATTTGAATCCTATATATATATATATATATATATATATATATATATATATATATATATATATATATATATATATATTCAAGCAAATATTATTAAATACAACGGAGACATTTTTTCTTATAATTCTTTTTTAAAAATATGTTAATAGGCATACACACACACACACACACACACACACACACACATATATATGTATGTGTGTGTGTGTGTGTGTGTATGCCTATTAACATATTTTTAAGGTTGTTTTACAATATATAAAGCCTCTTCTCATGAATCCCATTGATTACTGTACACGCAATAATCCTTATCCCCGAGTTGCTTCCGGGACTTGATAAGTGGTGACTACTATGTAAAAAAAAGAAAGGTGTTGGAATGCTTCTACCATCCGTCTATCGGAATTCCAAACAGGATTTTTCGTCAAGGTTAATCCCTTAGCCTTTGTGTTTCCGAAAGCATCTACAAGGCAGTGGAGCTATTTGTCCATAGCTGGTAACGTAATAACAATACGCGTGAAATAAATTGCAATGGTTAAAAATGCTCCTTCTACAAATTAGCAAGAATGTTTGCACCGACCAGATAATAATAAGTTCATACCATTGATCTATGTTCGCCTATAGTGTTTCGCGCTTTTCGGCTGGTATTC
>NC_136514.1:31121614-31154114 GCF_053919585.1 Euprymna scolopes | reverse complement strand
AATGAATTTCTTAACTTACTCAATCATGGATATGCTAGCGACTACATAAAGGTTTACTAATTTGCATACTTCTTTGAAAAGAATGAGCGTTCATTTATTAATTATTCATTTTTATGGTTTCTTATTCTGATGATTGGTTTCATTTAACTATCCTATTACATTTAATTCTATTTGTGCATAGTTTCTACGCATAATTACGTAGAATTTAAAATGAAAATAGTCTATCACACGAAAATAGTTATATGTATATATATATATGTGTCTGTATATATATATATATATATATATATATATATATATATATATATATATATATACACAAATGACATGTGTGTGTGTGTGTGTGTGTGAAAAATATCTACCAATCTCTGCTCAGAATATTTGTTCTACCCAGTTGAAATTCGATATAAAATGTATTTGGACATGTAGCCTACTTTAGACTTGGTTTTTGCAAGAAAAATACCTGGTAAAGTTATAATTATAATAAAATAACAATTATTCGTTTATAAGATAGTTAATCTTTCCTTCTCTTCCTCTGTCCCTGTCTCTGTCTGTCTGTCTGTCTGTCTCTCTCTCTCTCTCTCTATATATATATATATATATATAATATATATATATGTATATGTATATGTATATATATATATATATATATATATATATATATATATACATAGAGAGACAGAGAGACAGAGAGAGACAGAGTGAGATAGATGGATAGATAGATAGATAGATAGATAGATAGATATTAACAATCTTATTAGAGATAACTTGGTGTACACGACGAAGAGGAATCTTAAGCAAGCGATTGCTGTGATAGAACAAAGTCATTTACAAAAGTTATCGAAAGAGATGGTGAGTATCGGAAATATTGAGAGACGTGTTAGGACTCCCGAGAACACAATCGATTATTGTTAGTCCATATTCTATGTTGGTGGCTGTGAGAACTCCTAGTGAGTACAAATAATAATAATAATAATAGTCAATCATAGTTATTATGATGACAAAATAGCTGTAGTCGTTACAAAAGTTTGCACATAAACTATGGATTAAGATTGGAATGTAGCACTTACTTTTCGAATTCAGATTTTGACATGCTGTGAGTTATGAGTTCATTTGTAAAATAAAATTTGCGCATTGTCATTAAATAAAGAATTGTTAAAAAAATCGGAACAAGTTTTGATGAATAAAATCAGTTGTTAGAAAAATAAGAAACACGCTGCGAAGACGTCATGACTTTGCTCTTTTTTGTTAGAGGCGGCGGGAAACCCGCAGTATATAAAGAAATAAGTGTTTACATACTTAATCAGTAATTGCTAGCAATGTAAAACCCTATTTCGTATTTCGAGTCTTTATTTGTGAAAAAACATACAAGGAAACGTGTGTTTGGAAATCGAAAATATAAAGGCTAGTACTAATTTTAGTTTTATGTAACGTGGCATTCTGAAGAAGAAAACGCATCTATGACACACAAGTATAAGAAGCAACGTCACGCATAAACATTTGAATGACATTACAGATTTACATATGTGACGCCTTATAAAAATTAGACGTCACCAGCCGTGAATAAAACAAGTAGGTTCTAATTGTAGTTTTATATAACCTAGACTATTAACAAAGAAAATATCTCCATGACATATAAGTATAAAACCAACGTCACGCATAAACATTTTAATGAAATTACAGACTAACATATGTGGCGCCCGTAAAAAAGATAGACGTCATCAGCTGAAAATAAAACGAAAACTATGTTCTAATTGTAATTTTATGTAACATAGCATACTAACGAAGAACATGCCTCCATGACACATAATTATAAGAAGCAACGTCATGCATAAACATTTGAATGACTTTACAGAATGTTTAGAATGAGTTTATAAATAATAACGTTATTTCTTCAGCACGGTTCATAATCTACAGAAGTATGTATGCCAGCGGATTTCATCGAAGACGGTTGAACTTAGTTCCTCTGAAGAATGAGATATCAAGGGAATATCAAATTCGCAAGCATAATCTGGTACTAACCAAACTTAACAGTGCTTAACTTTGGTAGTCTAACTAATGATAACCAATGTATCAACGTGGTTATGCCGTATAAACTGCAGAAATAGTGTAATATTTCCTAGTCATCAGAATTGCTTCCGGGTGTATTACCCATCTTTGGAATCAGTCGTTTGTTTCTTAACGCACAGAACTTTGCCTCGATCATCCGACACATGGCCGATCAATATTTTACAATTCTACTGACTCGTATCAGTGCCAGGCTAACACATTTCGTGTCTTCTTTTCGAGTTGAGTTTTGACAGGCGTAAGTCGTATACGTAAATTCCCTTACGTAGTATTTTATAATGATATCGATCGTGTTTGAGCTGCCTCTGACGGATCCACGAGGTTTGCGAAAGATATATTTTGAGTTATACTAACCTCAGGGCATTTTCTCTTCGTACAGGACAGGGGAACTTTCGTTGTGGCGTGCCGAAATTACAGCTCGATTGCGCGCGTCAATCTGGCTCTTCTGGGAACGTTATTTGTATTTCTTAAAATGAAATGGCACCCAATTGAGAAGAATAATTTCTGGCAAGGTTTCCAAAACTTTATGGTACCATAATATATATATATATTGATGTGTATTTTGCTTGAAGCATTGTGTGGGATGGGTATGTAGTAAGGATTAAGAAGGCTGTCACAATGCGAGGAATAAAATATAGTAGTTGTTGGTAAAAGTAGACGAGAACAAGTGGCGATTTACAAATCAATAAGTACATATATATATATATATATATATATATATATATATATATATATATATATATATATATATATATATATATATATATATATATATATTAGCAGATGTACCGGTATTAAACGTAACTTTAAATTCTTTTAAGAAAATTATGTGCATGTGAGAATTATCTTTTTTTCTAGACAATTCACTTCTTCTAAGAAATAAAAAAAATACTCGAGCTGAGATCGAAACGAAAACTTAAAGATAGTGAGTCAAGTACGATGACTATTAGGTCAGCTTGCCACTCTTTAAAAAGTGTTTTCAAACCTACTTATTCTTAACATAAGTAAGCTGTTATGTGAAAAATGACCCCTTAGCAGCCCCTTTTTTCCGATGAAAACCGATTAAAAAGTTTTGCACGTGTTTGACTACCCTATGTACCAAATTTCAAGTATGTAGGTAAAAAAAATCACTGAGTATTTAAGTGGCTGAAAAGTGTTCTCACGCGCACATTCTCGCTTTTTTAAATATATAGCTTAGTGTTGGGGTTTTTAATTCGAATCTGAATCCGGAATCAGAAAAATTGGAACATCTTAGAGTGTCGGAATCGGTAGCAGAAGAAGAAAAAAATCTAAAAACGATTTTTTTTATTTCTTTCATAATTTCTTTTTTTTAAACTTAATTTCCCTTGGCTCCCACAAATGACAAATTTAGATAACAATCTCACAATATGTTTACCAAAATCTTGGATAGAATATAATTGCTTCGGCACGAAAAGGGACACGGATATGATTTACAAAAAAAGTATTTGTATTGACAAGACAGACTGCATAAGGAGGGAGAGTTGTAATACTTAACTTAAATATGGCGTACTACGAGATATGTCACAACGAGAATGGTACCTCTCGGTATATTTATACCGTCGGAAAAGTTTATATATTGTGCATGAGTGAGTCCACACAAAATCTCCATCCCAAGCTTTTTTGCACTGTGACATGAAAAGCTGTTAATATCTTTTTCCGCTTCGGGATGACGATCAGAAAGTCGATGATATATTCTCAATTTTTTGCACACTGTTGATTGGGATAGATTGAGTTCGAACGTCTCAAAAAATGGCATCGATCGATTCGTCCCCTACGGGTGTCGCTTGTGTCGTCTGAGTGATATTTTTAACTGGTTTTGATGACATTTAATGAATATGTCTCGGGCCTTGTCTTATATATATCATATCTTTTATTATTCGATTTAAGGTCTATGATTACTTAGTGATATCACCCATTAGTTTCTGAATGACATCCCAATTCCGTTGCCCAAGTTCAGTTAAATTTGTATTTCTAAGTTTATAAAAAAAATATGCTGGAATTATTTGTCTAGTTCGTCCAAAATAAATACCGGGATGTTTTTAGTACCAAAACCGTTAGTTCTTTTGTAGTACTTTTAAAATTTACTGGTAAAAATAATTCGCTAATAAAATTCATTTTATTGCCACAGTGCGGGCTGACTTTTGTGTTTTCTGCAAAGTTGATTTGATAAGTTTTTTCACGTGTCCAACTGTAATTTCACTGTTTTATAAAATATCTTGATTATGACAAATCTGCTAATCAAAAGTCGTTACAGAGCTTGTCTAAGACCGACGCGAATTTTCAATAATTTTCGCTCTCCTGCTTAGCTAAATTAAAACATTTCCACCTTTTGTGGAACAGTGACGTATAGAGACTGAAAAGTTGATAGTACATTGAAGGTTTTCATGAACTCCATGTGTTTTTAAGTAGGACAGTCTAAGAATCGGCTGTGTTCAGTAGTTCCTTACTTTTGTAAAAGAAGTCGGAGTTTATTCGCATCAGGCCAATCTTCGCAATCGGTATGGAAAAGGCCTTCATGCCTTCTAAAGAAAGAATCAAACGTTTTGTCTTCATCGGAAACATAGGTAAAAACTTTCTGGCATCCCATATCGGGTTTTGCGAAAACGGTGCATTACTTTCAGTAATTAGTTTATTAGTCAAGCTTTTGAAAAGCATTTTTCGTAGACGTTCGTCCATGTTTTTTTTTTGTTGAATCAACTTTTTTGAAATTTCTTATTGCTGTAAGATCTGTTGTATTTGTAGTTCTTGTTGTTGTAGGTTCAGTTATTCTATTGAAACTTTCATCATCTGAACGATTACGGCCTTTAAAGCATCCATTTTGCTTGTTTTTTTTTTTTTTAGTTTTCTACCAGAACGAAAATTACTTACTGATTTTTTGTTCTAATAGCTGCTGTATGTTATTAATTGAACATTTTTTTCTCTGAGTTAAAACTTACAGATTTATCCTCTTAATTTAAAATCGAAATGTATTTCTAGTTCAATTTTGATAATTTTTTTAATTTGATGTAAAACAAAAGCGTATTTGTTCTTTTTGCACCATTTGTTGAAAGATTTATATGAGGTATTTTCGTAATACCAGTCGAAAAACTATCTTGTTCGTTAAGAATACTACTCCGGTATCAAATAGTTTTGGTGTGCAATTACTGGTATAAGGTTATCTTTTTCGTTTTTGTTCGTAAAGTGGATTTTTGTGGTGGTGGTAATGATATGTCGTAGATATCCCATTTATGAATTCGAGTTTTTTTGGTTGCACAATTGGTTGTGCTGGATGTATTTCATTTTTTTTTACACATTGATCACCACTTATCAAGGCCCAGAAGTCACTCAGGGATAAGGGTTATTGCAAGTACATTACCTTAGTGTGGAGTTTTGATGAAGTGTTTACTTAAGGGGGCGGTTCATTAGGAATTTGTTAACATTGGACTTGAAGACATCCAAGTTGTAGTCCGGAGGGAAGCAGGCAGACGGAACAGAGTTCCACAGGCGTGCAGTTTTGAGAAAGAAGCTTTGTTCATGGAATCCGCGTTTGGATTTGTGAATCCGATCTTCTCGAGGGCAAATTATTATGGAACAAGAGAGCCACTTAGGCTGAGATACATATATTTGTTAGAAAATGGAATTTGTATTTACAAGATGACAGAATACATAGAGAACTTGATTGTATTGATAAATGATGAAACAGCTGTCAAACACGAATCCCTTTTACTAGTAAATGAAATGCAGTGACCTTAATATGTTTCTCTATTTTCTCTCCATTTCTATCACCCCCCATATATATATATATATATATATATATATATATATATATATATATATATATATATATTGTTGTGTCTGTATCAATAACAACACGAACGCGGAAAGTAAAGGTAAAACAAATATATTAAGACGAAAAGATAATACATATTTACAAAGGTGCAGTTGTATTGCAGTTGGAAGATTGTCCGGCAGAGGGCGTGTTAAAGTCTTTCATGGAGCAACCGGCATATGCGTCTTGCCTATCTGGCGTTCGAACACAGCTCCCCGGTCTTGCTGACTTGATACCTTTATCTATATCTTTTCACCCACGTATGCTTATTAGTGGGCGTCTCCACAACATATATGTATATATATATATATGAATCGGCTATTCTCTTGGTTGTATAAATGAAAAGGTATTTCATTTTAAAATGAATACGAGACAGTTTTATGTTTTTTATACAGATTTTTTATTTACATTTTACACTTCAAAAATAACTGTGATAACTATCATCATAGCGCGGTGGAGTTTGGTGGAAGAGGGTGGGTCGCAGAACTCTGTGTCGACCTATATTTTCGTTTTGTGCCTCCTCTCCTTTGTTTTCTCTCTGCTCTTTATATCACTTTGACCTGTTGACCTTTTCCTCGCCAGCTTGTTATATTGTTTTGTCAAGGCTCTGGGTCATAGTTCCTGTTGATTGACCTGGTTACGTTATTTTCGCCAGCTTTTGTTTATTGTACTTTTTGCTGGCTTTTGCCTAACCCATTTAATATCGGTTAGCTTTCCTGGCCGATTGACGTAATATTTACGACTTCCCAGGCATCATGGATATAGGTCGTTTTAAATCCTGGGATTTCCCATTGTGATCTTTTGATTGCTCCGTAACACTATTAGAGGTCACCTTTCCTGGGATTGACTTATTGTGTTCTTAAATTGCCCGGACACCTCTCCATAACATATATATATATATAGAACTTGATATACTCAGTCATTAATATGCGAGTGACTATATGAGGATTAACTAATTAACATATCCCTTTGAAAAAAATAGAATTAATCAATTACTTATTTATTTTATGGTTTCTTATTGGATGAGTTTCATTTCACTATGACGCTGAATTTCATTTAGTTTTTACATCCTACATTATTGCGTCGAATTTTAAATGAAAACGTTCCATTCCTGATAGGTTCCGAAACGGCTGAGGCTATCTTTTGCAAAATGTACACAAAGGGAATTTATATTTCTCGCAGTGTTCTAAATTCATCCAATACGTATCGAAAATCGAAAAAGTCCGATCTTAAAAATAGTCTCTCTTTTCTTAACAAAAAAGAATTTTTACAGGAGAATATTTTACGTTACACCGGTGTAATCTTGGCCGGTGTTACGTAAAATACTCTCCTGTAAAAAAAATTCTTCTTTTTTTATTTATAAGAGAAGAAAGACTATTTTTAAGATCGTCAAGCCCAAATATCAGCTGACATAATATTGTAAACAAAGACAAACGGAATTTTATGAACGACATTATCATTATTATTTATTTATTTAATTAGTCCACCGGGCAATTGTCCCTCGTAATATTTTATACTTAATTTTATAATAATATATACGCAATCTGCATGAATTAAAATATGTTTAAGCGTACTGTACAACCGGGAAACATCGGACGTCCAGCTACTCAACTATACTTTTCAACCCATACTGATTGCAGTATAAACGGCTTTAACTTTGGAACAGTGTAACTAACTTGAAAATGAATGATCACCCCACCCCATCCCCCTTAGAATAATTTAAATTGGCTGTTGCTGACTTGGAATAGATTTGTTTATTTCGTTGCGCGGGAATCGGAAAACGCTAACAGACATACATATATCGTAATATGAAATTTTGTCTTCTCCGTGATGAAAGCGTTGTTTAAGTATAAATTCAAAATGTAAGTTTGGTAAACCCATTCAACGCAGATTTTTTTAAACAAAAATGAACAACCATTTATTTGTTTATAAATCGAACTTTTCCACGTGATCACATCTTCGCGATTTTAGTTATAAAAAAACACCCTCGTTTATAACACCGTGCGGGTCTTGTTTTTCTTAATGGCATCATGCCACGAAGAAAAAGATTTTAAAAAATTGAAAAAAACTGTTGATCCTGACGAAGATGTGATTACATCGAAAAGTTCGATTCATGAATACGCGTATCTCCCGGCTTGGATATTTAAAAAATCACTGTCGAATAATACCGTGTAGGTCTTGTTTCTCTTAGTGGCATTATGCCAGGAGGAAGAAAAAAGATTAAACAAAATTGTCTCTAGACTGATGAAAACGTGATTACGTCGAAAATTCCGATTTATGAACAAATGTTTGTTTATTTTGTTAAAAAATCTGCATTGAACTTCTTACTAAACTTACATTTTTAATGTGTGTATATATATATATATATATATATATATATATATATATAATTATTTACTATAATCATTATTAACTATCTATAAACACTAGTGATTCATCCTTTCTGGAATCATCAGTGCAGGGTGTCACAATTAACACCGATCGATAGGATTCGAACCCGGAATGCATACATGATGGCAGCAAACTCGTTTTCGGACAGTCACTTCTATGAACCTTCTATAGTCCTGCATATCTGCTGATGACCGAGTCCAGGCTGTGGTGCACTGAACACCTGCCGGTCCAGACCTTGGATGTTCCAGAGCCTTTATTTCCATTGACGCCCATACCCGCATCAGTCCTCATTGAGTGTCCGTTTGCCAACCGTTTTGTTATCAAAATACACACTGATGGTAAAATGTGCATTCCATTACATATCAAGTAATACCTGTGCTTGAAGCTTTTTATAGTGAGGAAAGACTTTGCACAGAGAAAATCCCATTCTCTGAACAACTGCGACATTGAACCAAAAAGAAGAGCAAGTCAACATCATTAGATGCAGCAGTCGCCGCAGGTTTTATATCAGGGTTTTCCTTCTCCTAGAGAGGTTCATCACGGCTTACGGCTTAAAGAGCCCTCTCCACCTATCATGCCATTTGATCCATGACTGGGACTTAGGTTGCTGGGCACCAGATCACATTCCAAACGCCGGTGGGTCATGTATGCCGCAGCTTACAGGACTTATGTTCCTCTGGAGGTTTCTGTCAGGGTTACCTCATCCTTAGCCTTTGGTTAAAAAACCTTGGCCCACAAGGCAGTGGAGGTGGGGTTGATTGTCTAGGAGAAACACACTATAACGCTAAGACATCTGTGTGCTTTTAACACACGTCCACACCAGACCTTGACCACCAATAAGAAACACACACACACACACACACACACACACACACACATATATATATATATATATATATATATATATAGTGATGGGACAATACCAATATTTTTCAAACAACATATTGTTTGAATTTGTCGAAATGGACTTGAAACAATTGTAACTAACAATGAAATACACTTTTTGTTGCTATCAATCCATTTCCTGAAGTCTTGGTTTTTTGTTTAAACATCATATATAATATATACATATACTTTAAGAAAGTAACCCCTGTTATGGAGATGGGTTATTGAATTCCTGGCAAAAGTGCACTGGGCATGTTGGTCGTATATATATATATATATATATATATATATATATATATATATATATATATATATATATGTGTATATATGAAATTGGCATATTTAGGCAGAATTTTATCATCCAAGCAAATATTATTAAATGCGACGGAGACACTTTACTTTATGATTCTTTTTTTTTAATTTTTCGATTTTCCGTATAATCTTTTTTATATTGAAAGCAAAAATATTAATGAAAGTTCCATAGTTGTTGCTGTCACGAGCGCTTTCGATTGGTTCACGGATCATCTTCAGGTGTTGAAGTAAACGTGCGAAGGAGCGAAAATGAGATTTTTTTTTTTATTACACTTTCACCCCAAACAAGGCACGTTGCCACATTGATGTAGGGACTACTATCATGGACCCAAGTTACCGGGGTACTATGTAGGGAGTTTAGTAGCAAGATGTCTGTTTACGTTACACTTGAACTTCTGCATGTCAGTACAGTTGGGAGATTTAAAGTGAAAACTAAAATATATGGTAAATGGCGTTAGGTGAGGATAGGTTAAAATATATTTTAAATCGACTTTTCATCTACACTATTTTTACTTATATATATATATATATATATATATATATATATATATATATATATATCATCCATCTCTCTAAATATTGATAAAACTATAACAATACAATATATTTTATCGAAGCTTTCATGAATTAAAAATGTTCATCATCAAAACAATATATATATATGTATGTATGTATGTGTGTGTATATATATATGTGTGTGTGTGTGTGTGTGTGTGTGTGTGTGTGTGTGTGTGTGTGTGTGTGTGTGTGTGTGTGGATGTTTCTACTGTAGGAGCTCATACAGCTTGATGCAAATCGAATTTGTTGTAATATTGAATTCAATCAAATCTGGAATAGAAAAATCTTCTTGGAGAATATGTCTGCTGCCCCTTCCCATCTCCCGGAGGGAGAGTACAAAAGAAAGCGGAACGTAGATTTCTCTTAAGGACGTACGAAATAAGTTTTAGAATAAAACGGAATATTAAAGAAAAAAAAATCATAATTACTATACAAAAATGATAAAGAAATAAATAAACAATCAATTGTGTTTACGTGGGGAAAATATAACACAACGAAGTCTTTATATCCTGATTTGGAATGCTTCTTGCGTTGGGCAAATCTCTGTGGAAAATTCACACTTCCGGATGGAATTACAAAAGCGGAGAATCGATATTTTTACTTATGATATATGCATACATAAGTATCTTTGCATATATACGTAATGGGTACGCGTACGTATCTATCCATAGGTGTATAGAAACGAACATCTTTATATATATATATATATATATATATATATATATATATATATATATATATATATATATATAGTTATTTATAAAATATATATGGCGATTAAGCTACACTGAGTATTCTGCGTTTCATCCACTATAGGATTCGTCAGGCTTATGCGCGAATTCTGTGGTTGCTTCTTGTTTTTATATATGTTGAGGATTTCTAGTTAGCCAATCAGCTT
Organism: Euprymna scolopes; assembly: GCF_053919585.1. Classification (NCBI taxonomy): domain Eukaryota; kingdom Metazoa; phylum Mollusca; class Cephalopoda; order Sepiida; family Sepiolidae; genus Euprymna; species Euprymna scolopes. Next base: position 31,143,174 of record NC_136514.1, on the reverse strand, counting down.
TCTAGTATCCACCGCGCCCCTTCCTATCAGCCAATGGGCATGCATTTTATCGTACAAAGGATCTGTTTTAGAACTAGGTTAGTGGTTTACGGTAGATCTTTTCCTTCCTTTTTTTTAAATTTATTTATTTATTTATTTATTTTATATATATATAAATATACCTATGTGTACACACGTACATGCACATATATATACATATATATATATATATATATATATATATATATATATATATACATATATGTGTGATCGTTTATGTATATTCATGTTTATTTAATTTATTTATTTGATTGTTATATATATATATATATATATAAGTAGTTATATATATATATATATATATATATATATATATATATATATATATATATATAATCTAGCAGGGACCCGATGTTGCCCGAAGTTAAATGATGATCAACGAATGTTTCACACACCTGTCATCGAAATTGGTGAAATCGCCCATTTTTCAATCATATCGATTGATTGCCTGCTCTAGTTTGGGACCCATCTCCGTGCACCGGGAGGAAGCTTTACATGCCTTTTCGAAGTGACTTTGTCCATGATACATTATAATCTACATTGCAATGCAGACTCCAATGTATCGTAAAAGTAGAAGAAAGTCACATAAAAGTTTAAAATGCAAATGTTAAGTATCAAGCGTTCAATCGTACTCTAAACAGAAACATTCATCTCGAACGCGCCCCTTTGTTGATTTGATATCCATAGCCTTTCTGCTTGTGTGTTAATAAAACCTTAAATGCACTTGTGATGTTAGGCTGTGTAACGTGTAAATTCCGGTCAAAATCGCATGAACATTCTTTCATCGACACTTATTAAAGAAATTGTGATAGAAAACATATCTGAGAACACTGCCAGACACATAAAGTATCTTCGTGTAAAGTTTCATAGAAATCAACACAGCCGTTTTCGACTCCATAGAGAACAGACACACAGATAAAGTTTCATTATATACATATATATATATGTGTGTGTGTGTGTGTGTGTGTGTGTGTGTGTGTGTGTGTGTGTGTGTGTGTGTGTGTGTGTGTGTGTAATTCCAGGATGGCATAAAGAATTGAAAAATTGTTTACTAAGATTTGTTAATTTTGTCATATCATAATTTAGGACACTGCAAAAGAAAAAAAAAACATTAGAAAAGAACGTTTTGTTTATTAAGATTTTTTAATGTTTTCATCCTATAATTTAAGACGCTTCAAAAATAAAAAATAAAAAAACGTCTAGTTTACTAAGATTCGTTGATTTTGTCATTTTATAATTTAGGATGTTGCAAAAAAAAAAAAAAATTAGAAAAGAACGTTTTGTTTACTAAGATTTGTTAATGTTGTCATCTTATAATTTAGGACGCTTCAAAAATAAAAAAAAACGTTTATTTACTAAGATTCGTTCATTTTGTCATCTCATAATTTAGGGTGCTGAAATCAATTTTTTAAAAATAGATGAAAACAGTTAAGGAAGAAGATCTGGCAACTTATTTCTAAAGTTTTATTACAATATTTTGTGGTAAGGAAAAGGGTAAATGTTGCGATAATGTAATGTAAACATTCGTCTTTAACCTCGCGGAAATGCGATGTTAAGAAAGTATATTTTTTCAAACAATGTGCGGCAATAATGTGTGTGCAGTTAAATGTGAGGATGTAACTACGTATAGTATGATTAAGAGTAGAGCTATGGCAACAGCATATTCTTTTCATTGTTTGAACTCTCGAGTGTGTATCCGTTTATATATTCTTTTATGTAAAGTGATGTGGGTCTCAGTTGATTAACTGTGTCTAACTGAGTCGAATATATACTCGAGAGTCATGACAATGAAAAGAATATGCTGTTGTCATAGCCCTTATTATGAGAGTAATAGAATATTTTTATTTGGTTTAATAATCAAGAATATATATATATATATATATATATATATATATATATATATATATATATATATAAAGTTGAATGTGTGTGTGTGTGTGTGTGTGTCTATCTGGTCACGAATAGGCTCCTATATGGTTGACCATTTAAAAAAACTAATTACATATAATGATAGAAGATGTATCAAGACACTGGAATGACAGAACGGTGGTTCATTAAAATTGTGGGGTCTGCGTTCGCGCCTGGTCCACAAAGTATGGAAATAAAAAAATTAAAAAATTAAAAAAAAAAAAACGTTTACAAGTGTTTTTGATATAGATGTACATAAGAATACTTTGATAAGTATATTTTAACTTAAACGGATGGTATAATAAAATTGTGGGGTCTGTGTTCGCGCCTGGCCTCCATAGAATGGAAATAGGCACAAACTTTAATAAAGACTTTTCATATCTATCTGCGTAAATATACTTTGATAATTATGTTTCAGTCTGAAGAAATCCACAGAATATTGTGATAAGTGTTTCAGTGTGAACAGGTATAGTATAATAAATTATGGGGTTTATCTATTTTTACTTTCATCATATTTTGCTTTGGTTTTGATACCCCCAAATTCGAAGCTATCTCTTTACAACCCTTCGTTTTCATAACCTATCATACTTTTATAAATCAGAATCCATTTTGTGTAGGCTGTTTTTTAACCCAGTCAACGACGGGTACTTTTGCTAATATATATATATATATATATATATATATATATATATATATATATATTCTATCACCTCATTAAGACTCATAAGGCAAGCGAAACCACGCAAATCAGACCTATAGGAGCCAACAAAAAAGGATCACTCTACAAAGTTTCCTGACTTCTTTCCCATCTTTTAAAAACCACTACTGTCAATATTCTGTTGACACGTCATCAGCTCAGATGAAGTCATCCGCAGGTTACGTTCACTCTCACCAGAGCAACCAAAACGCAACGAATATGCACTCAGCCTAGACGTCGTTACCCTCTATACATCTGTCCTTGCATACCCGGCAATTGACATAGTTACCGACTGTATCTCTTCCTGTGATCTCTATTGCTTTGGCCTCACTGCTACTGACACTCATGGGCTTCTACAAATAATAATAAACAACACATATTTTACATACAAACAAAACACATACAAATAAATTACAGGATTGCCCGCCATCCCATTCACGGATAAATTAGAATGCCCTTAGATCAGATCACTAAGTAGTCTCCCTTTATTAATTAACTTTAATTAAAATTCTATTTTTTCAACCGTTTCACTATCACCAGAACAACCAAAACACAACGGATATGCCTTCAGCCTATTCATACATATTACATTATATATATATATATATATATATATATATATATATATATATATATATATATGTGTGTGTGTGTGTGTGTGTGTGTGTGTGTGTGTGTGTGTGTGTAAGAGACCATTGTCTCTCTGTCTGTCTGAGACAAAGTCCCTATCAAACTCCTTTGTCAATTTTTAGTCTACTGACTTTAAACTTGATATATAGGGAATTTGGACATGTAAAAAAAAATTCGATTTAATCCTTAGCCAGTAAAATAGCTTCTGCTGTGTCAAAATGTAAAAAAAAATAACAAAAAAACAAAATGGCACTAAGCGTTCTAGTGCGTATACTTTTATATGTTAAACGACGTTAGTTTTTTAAACTTTTTCTATAAGTATGGACGTTGCTCAGACGGTAACAAATTAGACTGAAGGGTTCTCTGTTTTACATTTTTATAAAATATGTTAAAATTGCTAATATATATTGGAGACAATATAATAAGCAATAGAATATTGGCTCTATAAAAATACATATATACGAAATCTGCATGAATTATTGGCTCTATAAAAATACATATATACGAAATCTGCATGAATTATTGGCTCTATAAAAATACATATATACGAAATCTGCATGAATTATTGGCTCTATAAAAATACATATATACGAAATCTGCATGAATTATTGGCTCTATAAAAATACATATATACGAAATCTGCATGAATTATTGGCTCTATACAAATACATATATACGAAATCTGCATGAATTATTGGCTCTATAAAAATACATATATACGAAATCTGCATGAATTATTGGCTGTATAAAAATACATATATACGAAATCTGCATGAATTATTGGCTGTATAAAAATACATATATACGAAATCTGCATGAATTATTGGCTCTATAAAAATACATATATACGAAATCTGCATGAATTATTGGCTCTATAAAAATACATATATACGAAATCTGCATGAATTATTGGCTCTATAAAAATACATATATACGAAATCTGCATGAATTATTGGCTCTATAAAAATACATATATACGAAATCTGCATGAATTATTGGCTCTATAAAAATACATATATACGAAATCTGCATGAATTATTGGCTCTATAAAAATACATATATACGAAATCTGCATGAATTATTGGCTCTATAAAAAACATATATACGAAATCTGCATGAATTATTGGCTCTATAAAAATACATATATACGAAATCTGCATGAATATTGGCTCTATAAAAATACATATATACGAAATCTGCATGAATTATTGGCTCTATACAAATACATATATACGAAATCTGCATGAATATTGGCTCTATAAAAATACATATATACGAAATCTGCATGAATTATTGGCTCTATAAAAATACATATATACGAAATCTGCATGAATTATTGGCTCTATAAAAATACATATATACGAAATCTGCATGAATTATTGGCTCTATAAAAATACATATATACGAAATCTGCATGAATTATTGGCTCTATAAAAATACATATATACGAAATCTGCATGAATTATTGGCTCTATAAAAATACATATATACGAAATCTGCATGAATTATTGGCTCTATAAAAAACATATATACGAAATCTGCATGAATTATTGGCTCTATAAAAAACATATATACGAAATCTGCATGAATTATTGGCTCTATAAAAATACATATATACGAAATCTACATGAATTATTGGCTCTATAAAAATACATATATACGAAATCTGCATGAATTATTGGCTCTATACAAATACATATATACGAAATCTGCATGAATTATTGGCTCTATAAAAATACATATATACGAAATCTGCATGAATTATTGGCTCTATAAAAATACATATATACGAAATCTGCATGAATTATTGGCTCTATACAAATACATATATACGAAATCTGCATGAATTATTGGCTCTATAAAAATACATATATACGAAATCTGCATGAATTATTGGCTCTATAAAAATACATATATACGAAATCTGCATGAATTATTGGCTCTATAAAAATACATATATACGAAATCTGCATGAATTATTGGCTCTATAAAAATACATATATACGAAATCTGCATGAATTATTGGCTCTATAAAAATACATATATACGAAATCTGCATGAATTAAAACATATTTGCGCTTTTTTTACGACCGGCCACCCCGAGGTGGGGTACTACTATATACTGGGTACAATATAATAATCAATAAAGAATTGGCTTTATAATAATGATAAATTCGACATTTGCATGAATTAAAATCTCTTATTAAGGCGTATTTTATGACTGTGCAGCGCGGGCGATCTACTAGTAATATAAACGTGGCCTTGTCTGTCTGTGTGGGGATATGTTTCTACCAAACCCCTTTGTCAATTTTTGGTCTGCAGATTTGATGGGCTGTAGATCTAAGGAACAAATTCTATTTGATCTTAAGCCGGTAAAAATAGCTCTAAGGGGTAAAAATTGAAAAAAATTGGAACTTGACAAGAATGAGTCGACTTAAAGTGCTCTTCTATACATGCTCAAATATACATTAATATGTTTAGCAATATTATTTTACTAGCGGGGAGTACCCGGCGTTGCCCGAGTTTTTAGAGGCGTGTGTTGTTTGGGGTGGTAAAATGAAAACAAAGCGAAGTAAAGAAATGAACGCGATGCAATACGAACGGTCCGGCGGTACTCGGGTGTTTGAAAAATGTCAAAAAAGTTTGAGGAGGGGGGGCTCGAACTCGAATCATTTAGGCGAAAGCGCAAAAAAAAAAAATAAATAAAAAAAGAACGTGATGAATTAAGTAAAAAGTGAAGTTTGTTTTGGTTTAGTTCCAGTTTAGCATCACAGTCGAATTCTAAACGATATTTTTTTCGTTTTCTCGAATGGTAAATGAATTTATTTGTTTTAATTTTAATTCAAGTGTAATGCAAATGAATTCACGATATCGTTGCGTTGTAATAACAAATAGTAAAGAATGAATTCTTTGTGTAAAAATAAATGTTTAGTTGAAAGCAATAACAAATAATTGTATAGTTAGATTTCAAGGTTAGAGTCGTTAAAACCGGAAGTAAAAACCGGTTAGTCCCGCAGGTTGCCTCTTACACTAACTAAAAAAAGCAAAACGAAAACAACAATAATAATAATCGCGTTTTCGCGTTTTTTTTTTTTTTTTTGTTTTTTTTTTACTTTTATTTTAATATGGGAAAAACAGAAAGCATAAATCAGGGGAAAATTAAAAAAAAAAACGGCATAAATAATCTTGTACGAATACAAACCGGTGTTTCCTTGTATTGTTCCTTGTGAACGCATCCACCCCGGTGTAAATTGGGAGCGGAGAAAGGGGGAATCTAATAGAGAGAAAAGATGTTGAAACTTCCACTGAATCTAATCGATTTTGGCAGTGGACTCTCACCAGAAAAATATAGAAATGTATCATCGTCGAGGAACTATAGAGCTAATAGCTATAGCACAACTTAGATAATCTGCTACAGTTTGTACACATTACATTTGCATGTAATGTCATGATTTTTAATCCTATTAAGGGGAAAGTCGGAGGGGAATAATGGGTTCACTTTATTTATATAGAAGATAGAAGAATAGATATAGAGAAGAGAAGAAGATAACTTTTTATATGCATATGGACATTGAACGGAGAGTAAACTAATAAGGCTAGATAGCTATATGTTTTGGTTTCGATTCCATCGATTTTTGATTCGATTGTGATTGTGCATCGTCATAAGTTTCCTAGTCTTTTGGTCGATATTCCTTAGTTCTTCTTTGGTTCAGTTTATAAAAGGTCTAGAGTATATTTTTCTTCTTCTTCTTCTTCTTCTTCTTCTTCTTCTTCTTCTTATTATTATTATTATTATTATTATTATTATTATTATTATTAACAATTTAAGAACACCAAATACGATTTCTGTCTTTAAAATAAACATCATCAATATAAACTAGCAGCTTTCAACCTAATAAGCCCTTTTGAAATGTTTTTTTACAAGTCATTATGTAAATCGCAACTGAAATATATTCGCACATGTAACGCATAATATTTGTATGAATAAAAGAATTCATACTACATATAAATAGACCAAAAAACCGGTTATATAACACTAAACGACTTTGCTGTATTTATTAAACACATCATGGCGTGATTGTATAAATAAATTCCCTTGAGAATGGCAAAGGATTATTTGCACTGAAAATATCGAATAAAGACGACACAGCAAAGAAATTCTATGATGTTGCGCTACTGTTTGTAAACCAGTAGATGACTTTAAGAACAGTAAAAACAACTGCCACCCATCTTTTCTTCCTCCCAATTCGGGAGAGTTCGTTTTCTTCTCTCTCTCTCTCTCTCTCTCTCTCTCTCTCTCTCTCTCTCTCTCTCTCTCTCTCTCTACCTCTCCGCGTATTGTCTGCCCTTGTTTACTTTGTAGTTCTCCTGCCCTGTCCATCACAAAGGTAATGGGCATTTGATCTTGTCATCGCCGCCAGGAAGACTGGCTGTATATTTGCATGAATGAACGGTAAGGCGGAAGATTTAAAGAGGACGTCAAGCGTTCAACTATTTTAGATAGATTCAAGCCAGCTTTAAGAGCGTTACCTGCCGACAAGCTGTTCAGAAAAGCTATTTATTTACAGCGACGACTGGTTATCAGAGTCTATAAAACAATATATGATGGTTAAAAAGAAGAAAAAATATTAGCGTCAGGCGACATGTCTTTCTTCAGCCGAACTATGAGGTTTAAACGGATTGTTTTTTACGGTATATCAACCTGTTCAGAATTTAGAGCTGATTACAGTAAATTTAGTGAAAGTTTTATGCTTCCAGTCCTTAATGCTTTGAAATATTTATAGACCAGCTTAAAAAAATACCCGGTTCTTGTTATATAAGCGAAGTTAAGAAACGTTGACCCTGGTTAGTATTAAAATGGGTGAACATTTGAGAATACCTGGTGCTGTATGAGCTCACCGCTTATCTCCGCATTGTTTCCAGTCGCCTAGCATTTCTTGCCACTGGACTTAAGCCGATACAATAAAGGTGTGTGTAGGGATCGATTAAAGAAAATCCGTCTCCTAAGAAGCAAAATTATTTTTCCCGTATAGAACAGTTTTCCGCCACTTTTGATACGCAGTTAAAAACAATATATAATGCTATTAAATCTTATCTGTCCAATCCTTCTTTTGTTTCTAGAAGATGCCTTCAATTTAAAGCTCAACGTTTAGGGGTTTTATGAGAAATTGAAATTGACAGAATTGTGCTCCATAGGAGTCTAAGGATTATGAATCTAATAATAATAATAATAATAATAATAATAATAATAATAATAATAATAATTCTGATTTCGTTTATCAACGTCTCTCTGGAAAGGGATGGGATTCATTTCCAGAGGATTTCCCTTAATCCCCGCTTCAAACCAGGAGCTTCAAAACATCGGGAATTTGTAGTTTTTTTCAATTTTTCTTCCAGATGACTTGATATTACTTCTAGCTTACCAACTACGACCGGGATTATTTGTGTTTTAACCCCGTGTATATGCCTTATCTCCAAGACCAATGGAGCATAATTGCTCCACTTCTCATTCTCCTTCTCTCTCACATTCCTGCCCCAGGGTACTGAAAGTCTACAATCTGCCAGTTTTTTTGAGACTTTGTCAATGACGACCAAATCCGGACGATTATGTTCCAATTGCTTGGTCGTTATGACACTTTTGTCTCACCATACCTCTACCTTGACATCCTCACTAGTTCTCACTTCATCAGGCACCTCCTCAAACCATTTTCCAGCACACTTCACCCCAATCCTCTTACACACCTCCCAATATATCCGGAGTCCCATGCAATCGTGTCTTTTGCGGTACTCTCTCTGGGTCAGTCCACTACTAATCCTGCTGCAAGGTGCACAATTGACTCTGACCACCACTCTAGGACTCTTCAGGCTTATGCGCGAATTCTGTGGTTGTTTATCGTTTGTATATGATCCTCTTCTAATGAGATTTTAGTTAGCAATCAGCTTTCTAGTATCCACCGCGCCCTTCCTATCAGCCAATGAGCATGCATTTATCGGACAAAAGCCTATTTGGCCTCCGGTTGACCTGTTCCTTTGTGCGTGCTCTATTTAGTTTCTTGATCTGTTTTAAAACTAGGTTAGTGTTTTTTTTTAATGTTAGTTCATATATAAATATATATATATATATGTACATACATATATGCACATATATATATACATATATATATATATATATATATATATATATATATATAATTAGAAGTTGTTCCTTTACAACATAAGACTGAGAAGGGCCCCAGAATGGGTTATAAAGCTCACTTACAGATTTAACATTGATTAGCAGGGTTTAATTTATTTTATTTATTGGTCATTTATTACGACATAACTTGCCTATTGCCTTTGTAATCGTTTGGCATCTATTAGCTAAAATGTCTATGTGTCCTCATCCAAGATAGTTGATATGATTATTCAAAAATTTAAAATGCTATGGGCGGGGGGGGGGTCGTTGGCGCCAGCTGTCAATTGGAGTGTCTGTCATCGGCTTCTCTGAAATAATTAAAGTTTTATTGCACCTCTGTGTACACAAGGAAATACTTCGCGGCTGTGGCAGTTGCTATTCCAAGCATATTTGCAAACCCATTCTCAGATGTTGGCTCTCCAAACTTAATTTAATTTGCTTTTATTAGTTTTTATTGTCAGCAAAGTAAATATTTTAGAGTTCACTTGCCTATTTAATATCACAGATTTTAAAAAGCTTTTCGCACCTATTTGATAAATTACCATAAAATGTCTATTAGAGACTTCATACTTAAATATCAAAGGTTTAACATGCTTGGGATTTTTTTCTTGCCCTGTTTTTTTCTGACCACCAAATCCTTTAAAATATTTCATGCTTTCTTATATTTTGTTTGGTTTTGGCACAGGTGAAAATATACATGAAAATCTTACAAGTTTATGAAAACTTTAAAAGAGTAAACATTGAGAAGTTTGTTAATTTGAAAAAAAACAAACTTTCATTTACATTTGAAATACCCAAACCATATAAGATTCTACATTTTTAGGCGATTATGTGTGAGCACACTGAATTCTTGGTAAAGAGTGTATTGGGAATGGTGGTTGCTATGTAGAAAAATAAAATCTGTCGCTCGTTTGCATGGCACCACTTCCGACTTAATTTAATGTCGCTAGAAAGTAAAGTATTTGATGTAAGCATTTATTTCATCAGCTCATGTTGATCGAGCTGTTCTTCAGATGCTGCACTTCATTTTCTTGTTCTCTTTCGGTGGAGGAGAAATCCTTCACGACTGAGACAATTTTTATTTTTGTACCTTTTCTCCACGTTAAAAAACGACCCTAGTGTCTAACTCTGTCCCGTGGGGAGGCATTGTAAATAGGTACAACTAATATTTGCTCAAAATCTCCCGCAAGCAATATTACTGCATCACCAAAATAGCATGTCATTTCAACACAAAGTTCGCAAAGTTGTTGCTATTTCATTCTTACAATGGTTTCTAGCATCTACAAATTTTTGCCTATTTGTCTTTCTGCAATGACAGCTTCGCAATCTGCAGTGAACCATGGGGATGAGTGGGGCTTGCTATAATATTCCGTGTGGGAACATGTGCTTCAATGTCTGCTTTGCACCATTCAGTTGTCTCATTGGCATACTGTTCGGCAGGAAGAGAGAAGATATCAGTCCATGGGGCATCTCGGATGTGTTCTCTAATGGTTTACCAGTCAGCCCTGTTGTAGTACCTTGTTATTTGGATGCAATGTTTCCTCACCTTGTGGTTGGGATTTAAATGTGATGTCAACTGATACCACTAGGTGGTCTGCGTTTCCAAGTGGACTGTGGGCATTAGTCACACAATTCTCAGGTACTGTGATGAGAAATAGGTCTAGAAGTGAAGTCTGCTGAGGTTCACGATCAATCAAGAGGCTCGAGTGATTTTTATTCGCTCATGTGCATTCATCCCGAACAATAATTTTACATTTCTGTAATACTTTTTCCCAGGCTGAATGTTTTGAAATGTTGCAGGATTTGCAATAAATTGGATATAGAATAGTAATTTCAAAGCAGAATGAGTTTTCCATCTGATAGCCATGTCGCAGCTAAACCGGATGGTGCAAGAACTAAGGCTATGTCATTTATGATTGAATGGCTTTCAAAATTAATTTAATTAAGGAGGTTTTATCAGTTGCTCTTGGGACACCTAAGAAAACTATTTCTCCTTCCTCATTATTGATAGTCTGCATTATTTGACTGTAAATGTCTTTTTGCTCAATATGAGCTTATGCATATTTGATTATGTTTTTTTTCTGAAATGTTAGCTTATGCATATTTAATTGTAAATATCTTTTTTGTCAAATATTTGCTTATGCATATTTAATTGTAAATTTCTTTTTGCTCAAACGTTAGTGCATACATATTTGATTGTAAATGTTTTTTTTTCAAGTGTCAGTTTATGTATATTTTATTGTAAATGTCTTTTTTCTCAAATTTTAGTGTATGTATATTTGATTGCATGTATAACAAAAGGTCAGCCATATTGTAATTTTCTTCACGGCGCAATTCTATATGAAGCAAAGTAGCAAAGTAGCAGCAGATCGATTCGGTGATGTAAAACCAAATTGACTGAGAATTTTGTTTGCGATTTCTAAGCACAAATTTAATAATGCTTCATTATTCATTTCTGCTGTAAAATCCAGCTAGGTATTTGCACTTGCATTGCATATTTAACTAAAAATATTTATATTTATTTAATAACTTAGTTTGAGATGAAGGAGAGCAAGTTGTAATTATGATTGTAAACAATGCACGAATTTGAATAGGATGAGATACGATACACGCATCATCGAAGTATACATACCAGTGTTCGTCATTTTCCAATAGATTCAGAGCTTTACATGCACTGCGGAAAGTGACATGCGCAATACAATTTACAATTTTTAATAACTGGAAAAATGTTGGACAACGGGCATTTACCAACAGCATGCAGAAAAAGAAACATTTATCTTGATTTTTTTTTTTTTTACATGGAGGTCACCACTTATCAAGGCCCGGAAGCCACTCAGGGATAAGGATTATTGCGTGTACAGTAATCAATGGGATAGTATCGTAGTAATCGTTAGTATTGGAGATTTGATAAAGTGTCTTACTTAAGGGGGTGGTTCATCAGGAATTTGTTTATGTTGGACTTGAAGACATCCAAGTTGTAGTCAGGTGGGAAACAGGCAGTCATCTGCATTGACAAGGGTTAGCAATAATACCAAAAAGTGTTTATATATATATATATATATATATATATATATATATATATATATATATATAAATTATAACACGGAAATTACATAATTGTCGATGCAATAATTTATTTCAACCTTATGGTATTTTCAAGCATCTAAATCAGACAATTACATTTTTGATACTGAAAAAGAAAAGAAAAATCGTGCTTCGACCCTCAAAAAACCAAAGGTGGTGGTAGTAGCAATCCACTTAATACATTTATAGAGAGGGTGGTAGGGATTTAAAAAAATAAAAATTAAAAATTAAAAATAACAAATAACAAAATTAGATTAGACACTTATAAGCGGCAGCTCGATGTAACCATAGATACACACACACACACACACACACACTCACACACACACACACGCAACACATACACATACACACACACACGCCTCTAAGATGTACGTTCTGACATGTAAATGCCTTGACACGCGTTTACTAACCTAGGAAGGAGGGGCGAAAGTATACGGATATATAGTAAAAGAAATAGAACAGCGCGTAATGGAAAAAAGAAGAAAAAAAAGAGGAAGAAAAGAAGAGGATACAGTGATTGAGTCATGGAAAGTAGGTCTATTAAAAGATAAATAAATTAATAAAAAAATATAACTAAAAAAATAAATAAATAAAAATAAGAAAATAAAAATAAAAAGAATATTATATATAAAGTTTTAAAACTATCTGTATGTTATTATGTAAAAATTAATATTATCTTATAATTCATTTAAATATTTTATATGTAATATAATACTATGAATTTAAAAATTGAGTCTATATATTTAATATTTTATATATTTTCATGTAAATAATTTTATTGGTGATTATAGCGGTCGTTGTAATTAATATTTCAATTCTTAATTGATTAAGAAGTGGGAAAATGTAATATTGATCGCCCCCAATTCGATAGGACGTATCTAGTTTCGGTTAATATATACTTTTATTCCCTCCGTACAACAAAATTATTCTCATGCACGCATAAAGAAATAAGTAAAATAATTAAATTTTTGTGTTGATTTGTATCAAATCTAATAATATCTAGTTTTAGTATTTGGTCTTTTTGACTTAACTCAGTTTAATAACTAATGTATTATCTGCAGAGAAAAATTATTATCTTAAGGCTATCTCATTTATTTATAAGTAATTTGGACAAGCCAGGTACTTCGGGGAAAATATATATATATATATATATATATATATATATATATATATACATATATATATATATATATATATGCCTAGCTTAGATTTCGGACAACAAATCGTAAAGTAGTTATTATCGAGTATATACCGGACAACACTATAATTGCCGGTGGGGTGGGGTAGGATTGTTTATCGTAATTAATCTAGTGGTGTTAGATTCGATGTCTTTACCATTATAGAATTCTCTGTTCGTCGGATCTAGAGTTATTGGTTATTTTAAATTTACATTTATGTCTACATCTGGCCATCAGTTCATCTCGTTTGTTTAGGAGATTACTGTGTTGGTACTTCAGGATTCTTATTTTTTCCTCAAGGCATAAACTGCATCTCTGCCTAAAGCCGTTTGGAACGTCCGAATGACATAGGATTGACCATGAAATCACTGGGGATCGATTCTCATTTTTTAATAACCACCATTGTTTAGCTAACTCGGTTTTATTCTTAAGTTCTGGGTTATTGAAAGAATGTTTGTGGTCATAAAAACGTTGTTTCCAGCTTCCGGCGGAGATACCGAAGTAAACTTTTTTGTCCCTGTTATTATCTTCTGGGTGGATAGTGGCCTTATAAACCACGCACTCAACTTTACAATTACCGTCCAGTGGGCAGTTATTTTTCACTTGGTAGTTACATTTGTCTACTGTCGCCTTATTTCTATTAGAGTTGTTTAATATTTTATTATTATGAGTGCTAATTATTCTGTCCATGTTTTTAGTGCACGAGTAACTTATTTTAATTGTTTTTCTATTAAATATCTTCCTAAGTGGATTATTTATGGTAAAATGTTTATCTAATAGATAAACATTTTACCATAAATAATCCACTTAGGAAGATATTTAATAGAAAAACAATTAAAATAAGTTACTCGTGCACTAAAAACATGGACAGAATAATTAGCACTCATAATAATAAAATATTAAACAACTCTAATAGAAATAAGGCGACAGTAGACAAATGTAACTACCAAGTGAAAAATAACTGCCCACTGGACGGTAATTGTAAAGTTGAGTGCGTGGTTTATAAGGCCACTATCCACCCAGAAGATAATAACAGGGACAAAAAAGTTTACTTCGGTATCTCCGCCGGAAGCTGGAAACAACGTTTTTATGACCACAAACATTCTTTCAATAACCCAGAACTTAAGAATAAAACCGAGTTAGCTAAACAATGGTGGTTATTAAAAAATGAGAATCGATCCCCAGTGATTTCATGGTCAATCCTATGTCATTCGGACGTTCCAAACGGCTTTAGGCAGAGATGCAGTTTATGCCTTGAGGAAAAAATAAGAATCCTGAAGTACCAACACAGTAATCTCCTAAACAAACGAGATGAACTGATGGCCAGATGTAGACATAAATGTAAATTTAAAATAACCAATAACTCTAGATCCGACGAACAGAGAATTCTATAATGGTAAAGACACCGAATCTAACACCACTAGATTAATTACGATAAACAATCCTACCCCACCCCACCGGCAATTATAGTGTTGTCCGGTATATACTCGATAATAACTACTTTACGATTTGTTGTCCGAAATCTAAGCTAGGCATATATATATATATATATATATATATATATATATATATATATGTATATATATATATATATATATATATATATATATATATTTTCCCCGAAGTACCTGGCTTGTCCAAATTACTTATAAATAAATGAGATAGCCTTAAGATAATAATTTTTCTCTGCAGATAATACATTAGTTATTAAACTGAGTTAAGTCAAAAAGACCAAATACTAAAACTAGATATTATTAGATTTGATACAAATCAACACAAAAATTTAATTATTTTACTTATTTCTTTATGCGTGCATGAGAATAATTTTGTTGTACGGAGGGAATAAAAGTATATATTAACCGAAACTAGATACGTCCTATCGAATTGGGGGCGATCAATATTACATTTTCCCACTTCTTAATCAATTAAGAATTGAAATATTAATTACACGACCGCTATAATCACCAATAAAATTATTTACATGAAAATATATAAAATATTAAATATATAGACTCAATTTTTAAATTCATAGTATTATATTACATATAAAATATTTAAATGAATTATAAGATAATATTAATTTTTACATAATAACATACAGATAGTTTTAAAACTTTATATATAATATTCTTTTTATTTTTATTTTCTTATTTTTATTTATTTATTTTTTTAGTTATATTTTTTTATTAATTTATTTATCTTTTAATAGACCTACTTTCCATGACTCAATCACTGTATCCTCTTCTTTTCTTCCTCTTTTTTTTCTTCTTTTTTCCATTACGCGCTGTTCTATTTCTTTCACTATATATCCGTATACTTTCGCCCCTCCTTCCTAGGTTAGTAAACGCGTGTCAAGGCATTTACATGTCAGAACGTACATCTTAGAGGCGTGTGTGTGTGTATGTGTATGTGTTGCGTGTGTGTGTGTGAGTGTGTGTGTGTGTGTGTGTGTGTGTATCTATGGTTACATCGAGCTGCCGCTTATAAGTGTCTAATCTAATTTTTTTATTTGTTATTTTTAATTTTTATTTTTTTAAATCCCTACCACCCTCTCTATAAATGTATTAAGTGGATTGCTACTACCACCACCTTTGGTTTTTTGAGGGTCGAAGCACGATTTTTCTTTTCTTTTTCAGTATCAAAAATGTAATTGTCTGATTTAGATGCTTGAAAATACCATAAGGTTGAAATAAATTATTGCATCGACAATTATGTAATTTCCGTGTTATAATTTTTATCTTATTGCTCTGTTTACCACATTGAGCTCTCATACCCGGATTTCCTCTGGATTTATTCCATTATAACACTATATATATATATATATATATATATACCTACAGACACTAGTGTTTCATCCTTTCGGGATTCTTCAGTGCAGGGTGTCACGATTACTACCAGTCGAACGATTCGAACCCCGCGACACGAGACATCTCTGGCTCGATTAGCGGAGGCCGTATCCATTCGGCTACTATTAACGGTGTGAAATAGCGTTGAATTTTAAACATTTTAATTTAAATGTTCATTACGTCAGACAAACAGTGATCAAAGTTTGTTTATCTTTCCGTCATCTCTTTTCTCTCAAACAACTGAGCCGATCTGGCTAAAATTTTTGTATGGATCTTGTATGGACGTGCAGTAAGTATTATAGTCGCATCCGTTCGATGCACAGTTAGAGATTAATAAGAGTTCAGTAGAATTAGTCACAGCAATATCGTTTACTCGACTTTTTCTCGGCAACTACTCAGGTAATCTTGCTGAAATTTTGTATAGACTTTAGTACTTATCCGTTTGATGAGCAGTAAGCGATTAATAGGAATTCGTCATCACAATATTACGTTTACTCCATATATTCTAGGAACTTAATGGGTTGATCGGACTGAAATTTCGTATGGACTTTTGTTATTATAGGGGCAGCGAACCAAGTATTGTGGCATACGTTTCATGCATGGTTTGGGCTGAATTTGAATTAACATGTACTAACCACCACAATACCACATTTACTCCAAAAGTTTATCATACAGCGTACGTTTTAAAGCGTTTACAACGGTGTAAAATGTTTAGTATATATATATATATATATATATATATATATATATATATATATATATATATATATGAGCACATTTTATTTTATATATATATATATATACACATACATACATATATATATATTTATATAAAAAGAGAGACAGAAGGAAACACAGACAGACAGACGGACAGAGAGGGAGACAGAGAGAGAGAGAGCGAGAGAGAGAGCGAGAGAGAGAGAGAAGTAAATAAATAAAAAGGAGCAAACTGAGTTATGTGTTCATCAACGTTTCGTCTTTTTTTCGAGACTTCTTGACTACTTCATTTAATCACATAAATTAATCTACGGAGATATAATTTTATGCGTAAATTTTCAGTATTTACGTTAACAGTGCTCAATACATAAGTAGAGCTAGGTATTAAGTTATGAAAATATATATGGCAATTAAGCTACACAGAATATTTCGCGTCTCAATCTCGTGAGAATTCATCAGGCTTATGCGAAAAGTTGTGGTTATCGCACATTATTATATTCGCACATGCTATTGAACTTTTTTAATTAGCTACTCAGCTTCCTAGTTGCCACCGCGCCCGTCCTAATCATTTAATAGAAGCTGATTGGCTAACTAGAAAATTAAATAGCAAGTGCGTATATAAAAATGCGCAATAACCACAACTTTCCGCATAAGCCTGACGTATTCTCACAAGAATGAAACGTGGAATATTCTGTGTAGCTTAATAGTGGAGCACATTGCTGAAACAATCTTTCATTTGGTGCTTGTATCACTAAGTGAAAGATTCTTATAGAATATTGAGATAGCCTGCCCCACTATAATTGCCATGTACATTTTCGAAATTAACTATATATATATATATATATATATATATATATATATATATATATATATATATATATAATTATTTCCACATCCAGACAACGACGCAGCTCACAATAGTCATGAAAGCCAACAAACCAGAAGTCCAAGACTCGAGTTTGGCCCTCATTTGGGCTCATCGGTTAGACACATCTAAATCCAGGATTCTAAACACGAGTCACTTGCATGCGAAACAAGCACTCTACCAACTGAGCAAACGCGTCGGACACAAGAAAGTCTTATAAACTCGCAACAAGTAAATGGCAAAGAAATCCAACAGTGGAATAAACCTATTTTCATTTCCAACAAGGGGTGTGATCATCGTGACCAGCTATAACCCAAGTCGATGTCCCATTAGTTGGAATTTTATGTTCGCTAACGATTTCATTGTTATATATTCTTATCATTGAGTTCTCACTAGGGTTATCATCCTGGGGCGCCATTTTGAATCATTGAGGGGGACCAAATTGAGCTTTCGTTACATTTGAATGTGTTATATAGAGTTCTTCATTTAGGGGCACTTTTTACGTTTGGGTGTATACACTGTATAACATCAAAGATTCCGTGTGCGTATGATTGTCTCTAATATAAATGGTTGTGTTTTTGATTATCATAAAGGGAATCGTGTGTGTGACATGTAATTTCTGAACCTACCTCTGTTTCTTCTCGCTGTTGAACTATCTGGAAATTTCTCATCCTGGAGGGAGACTTGATACCTGTATGACGAAGATTTATCACTCCAAGACGATGAATGTTTTATAGTTTTTTATTTCACTTTCCCCAGAGGTCCTGCAGCAGGTGTAAAGTGAAATCTGCTTGTGTGGTTCTTCTTCACACACGTCAGCGTTCGTCTCCCCCCTCCCCAGTTAAGAGGGGGGTACCACGGAAAACGTCCGTCTTCTTCAAAGCTCAAATCAAATCTCCCAGATCTAGCCAACCACGTCACACATACGTAATTTGGTCAGCTGACCTTTGGTTCTGGTAAACGTGTCTACCTCCACGTTTACTCACCTCTCTCTCTCTCTCTCTCCCTCTCTCCTTCTCTATTCTCTTATAGAGACACAGAGAGAGAAAACAGAAAGAGTAAGAAAGCCAGAGAGGGGGGGGAGAGATGCTCGTTAACATCATCACGACAAGCTTACCTTGCAATAAGCAATAAATGTTTCAGAATGTGAGAGACAATATATAGTTATTTCCACAGTCAGACAACGTCGCAGCTCACAAGAGCCATGAAAGCCAACAAACCGGAACTCCAAGACTCAAGTTTCGTCCTCATTTGGGGTCATCAGTTAGACACATCCGAACTCAGGATTCGCAACCTGTACCAAAATTCGGTTAAAGATCTTTACCACGGACTAGACGTGTAATGCGTGTCAATTTTACGTAAAATTGATATATCAAATTTATCCCCATTTTCATAGTTGAAAGTTTTTAAAAAAATTCTGTCTAGCAGATATTTTTCAGCTGGGGTAAATTAAATCGCTAAAGTAAAAAATAGAATATCAAAGTTTTTAAGCAGTAAACTACGTAGAATGTTATTGCAAATATTTAACCATTTTTTTATTGTTTTACAGCAATTTAAATCCTATTAGCATTACGTAAATTACTGATATACATTTTTTCTAATACTTTCAAAAGTAAATCAATCTTTTATATTTCCTCTCGGCAACACTGGGACACGGGGCCGACTACTTGTTTATATATATATATATATATATATATATATATATATATATATATATATATATATATATATATATATATGTGTGTGTGTGTGTGTGTGTGTGTGTGTGTGTGTATATATATATATATATATATATATATATATATAGTAGTAAGTTATAAAATATATATGGCGGTTAAGCTACACTGAATATTCCGCGTTTCATCCACTCTAAGACTCATCAGGCTTATGCGCGAATTTTGTTTTTCTGTCGTTTTTATACTACTGATATTTTAGTGAGCCAATCAGCGCTCTAGTATCCACCGCGCCCTTCCTATCAGCCAATGAACATGCAGTTATCGGATAAAGGCCTATTTGACCTCTGGTTGACCTGTTCCTTTGTGTGTGCTCTATTTAGCCTGGATATCTAGTTTCTTGATCTGTTTTAAATTTAATATAAATATATATATATATATATAATATAATATATATAAAAACGACAGACAACCACAAAATTCGCGCATAAGCCTGAAGAGTCCTAGAGTGGATGAAACGCGGAATATTCAGTGTAGCTTAACCGCCATATATATTTTATAACTTACTAACTAGCTCTACCTACGTATTGAGCACTTTTGAAGTAAATACTTAAAGTTTGCACATAAATTTATACTGTCGTATATTAATTATATGTGAGTACATGAAGTAGTTATATATATATATATATATATATAACTACTTCGTGTACTCACATATAATTAATATACGACAGTATAAATTTATGTGCATAAATTTATATATATATATATATATATATATATATATATATATATATATAAGGTAGGGGCAAAAATGGGCGGACAAAAATGGGGGACTTAGTTTTTAAAGCCGATTTATCATAATTTTCTTTTAGATTTCCGACTACTTTTAGATTGTATTTGAACGATAAAGGACTAAACTTAATTTTCAAAATGAAAAAATTATTTGTACGCGTGAAAATAAAAGTTATGAAAATGTTTTCACGGCGACCTACCCAATTCAGCTAAATTTTGAAGTAAAATAAATTCATTGTAAAAAAATCCTTTAAAAGATAACATATTAGTTTTCTGGATCTATTTCAAAATAATTAGTAAAGTCCTAAGATATTGAATTAAATAAAAAAAAAACACCCTGTTTGTACAAAACATAAATTAATTAACGAAAACGGAGCGCTTCTGGCGTTCGCAAAACGCAATAAACTAAAATTTTGTAAACACGAAAATTGCGAAAGCCCAAAATGTCAGGCAGTCGAAAGACTGTGAAAATGACGTCATGTAATTAAAAGGGAGAAAGTTCTTTTTTCCCCCAGTCGCGCATCCGTACATTCCTTTTTTGAATGTTTGTATTAATTTTTGCATTTTTTAATTTAATTATTTTTCTATGTTCCTATTTTTAATTTTTTTTTCTTAATTATTGTTCAATATAATATAACAAATATGTTACGCCGAAAGTTTCACATTCTTGCGAGCAAGGAAATTATTAAAATCTTTCATACAAAAATTATGCGAAACCCGTAATTTAAAAAAAAAAGTAGAAATATCTTTTGCAATTATAATTTTTTTGTGTGAAAATATTAAATAAACAATGCTTAATTCAATGGTAATATCGGTAGTTCGAGAAATTCATTTTTCTTCGAGTTATGTCGAATTTATTAATACGGACTTTAGGGGCTTTTTTCGTAATGTTCCTATAAAAATTATTTTATTTTATTTTTATTGTTACAAATTAAGATGCTTTATTTATA